>NW_026609630.1:0-22500 GCF_029499605.1 Hyla sarda | reverse complement strand
TCAGGTCTCACTAATATTATATATATATAGCATCAGGTCTCACTAATATTATATATATATATATATATATATATATATATATAGCATCAGGTCTCACTAATATTATATATATATATATAGCATCAGGTCTCACTAATATTATATATATATATATAGCATCAGGTCTCACTAATATTATATATATATATATATATATATAGCATCAGGTCTACAACTAACTAATTATATTTATATATATATATCTATATATAGCATCAGGTCTCACTAATATATTATATATATATATATATATAGCATCAGGTCTCACTAATATATTATATATATATATATATATATAGCATCAGGTCTCACTAATATATTATATATAGCATCAGGTCTCACTAATATATTATATATACCGTATTCATCGGCGTATAACACGCACTTTTTAGGCTAAAATTTTTAGCCTAAAGTCTGTGTGCGTGTTATACGCCGATGAATACGGTATATATAATATATTAGTGAGACCTGATGCTATATATATATTAGTGAGACCTGATGCTATATATATAATATATTATATATTAGTGAGACTTGATGCTATATATATAATATATTAGTGAGACCTGATGCTATATATAATATATTAGTGAGACCTGATGCTATATATAATATATTAGTGAGACCTGATGCTATATATAATATATTAGTGAGACCTGATGCTATATATATAATATATTAGTGAGACCTGATGCTATATATATAATATATTAGTGAGACTTGATGCTATATATATAATATATTAGTGAGACCTGATGCTATATATATAATATATTAGTGAGACCTGATGCTATATATAATATATTAGTGAGACCTGATGCTATATATATAATATATTAGTGAGACCTGATGCTATATATAATATATTAGTGAGACCTGATGCTATATATATAATATATTAGTGAGACCTGATGCTATATATAATATATTAGTGAGACCTGATTCTATATATATAATATATTAGTGAGACCTGATGCTATATATATATATATATATATATATATATATATATATATATATAATATATTAGTGAGACCTGATGCTATATATATAATATATTAGTGAGACCTGATGCTATATATATATTAGTGAGACCTGATGCTATATATATATATATAATATATTAGTGAGACCTGATGCTATATATATATATATATATATATATAATATTAGTGAGACCTGATGATATATATATATATATAATATATTAGTGAGACCTGATGCGCTATATATATATATATATATTTATAATATATTAGTGAGACCTGATGCTATATATATATATATATATATATATATATATATATATATATATATATATATATAATATATTAGTGAGACCTGATGCTATATATATATATATATATAATATATTAGTGAGACCTGATGCTATATATATAATATATTAGTGAGACCTGATGCTATATATAATATATTAGTGAGACCTGATGCTATATATATAATATATTAGTGAGACCTGATGCTATATATAATATATTAGTGAGACCTGATGCTATATATAATATATTAGTGAGACCTGATGCTATATATATAATATATTAGTGAGACCTGATGCTATATATATAATATATTAGTGAGACCTGATGCTATATATAATATATTAGTGAGACCTGATGCTATATATATATAATATATTAGTGAGACCTGATGCTATATATATAATATATTAGTGAGACCTGATGCTATATATAATATATTAGTGAGACCTGATGCTATATATAATATATTAGTGAGACCTGATGCTATATATAATATATTAGTGAGACCTGATGCTATATATATAATATATTAGTGAGACCTGATGCTATATATATAATATATTAGTGAGACCTGATGCTATATATAATATATTAGTGAGACCTGATGCTATATATAATATATTAGTGAGACCTGATGCTATATATATAATATATTAGTGAGACCTGATGCTATATATATAATATATTAGTGAGACCTGATGCTATATATATAATATATTAGTGAGACCTGATGCTATATATATAATATATTAGTGAGACCTGATGCTATATATAATATATTAGTGAGACCTGATGCTATATATATAATATATTAGTGAGACCTGATGCTATATATAATATATTAGTGAGACCTGATGCTATATATATATAATATATTAGTGAGACCTGATGCTATATATATAATATATTAGTGAGACCTGATGCTATATATATAATATATTAGTGAGACCTGATGCTATATATAATATATTAGTGAGACCTGATGCTATATATATAATATATTAGTGAGACCTGATGCTATATATAATATATTAGTGAGACCTGATGCTATATATATAATATATTAGTGAGACCTGATGCTATATATATAATATATTAGTGAGACCTGATGCTATATATATAATATATTAGTGAGACCTGATGCTATATATAATATATTAGTGAGACCTGATGCTATATATATATAATATATTAGTGAGACCTGATGCTATATATATAATATATTAGTGAGACCTGATGCTATATATAATATATTAGTGAGACCTGATGCTATATATATAATATATTAGTGAGACCTGATGCTATATATATAATATATTAGTGAGACCTGATGCTATATATAATATATTAGTGAGACCTGATGCTATATATAATATATTAGTGAGACTTGATGCTATATATATAATATATTAGTGAGACCTGATGCTATATATATAATATATTAGTGAGACCTGATGCTATATATATAATATATTAGTGAGACCTGATGCTATATATAATATATTAGTGAGACCTGATGCTATATATAATATATTAGTGAGACCTGATGCTATATATAATATATTATATATAGCATCAGGTCTCACCAGTTGTAAGAAACATTTCTCAATGTTTTTTTTTTTCCCCACAGGAAGATTTGGAACTACCAGAAGCTCCCAAGGAGCCCCTCCCAGAAACCTCTCCAGGTAACCCTTTTGTTCATACAATATGCACAGCCCAGGTGACTGGCAGACTATGAGGCCCAGAAACGTAACTAGTGGGATCAGTATTATCAGCATTAATGGAACAGCGTTAATCATTGTTATCAGTGCTCCATTACTATAGCCTGGTATAGAACAGCATTGATCAGTGTTATCAGCGCTCCATTACTACAATCTGCCATAGAACAGCATTGATCAGTGTTATCAGCGCTCCATTACTACAGCCTGCCATAGAACAGCATTGATCAGTGTTATCAGCGCTCCATTACTACAATCTGCCATAGAACAGCATTGATCAGTGTTATCTGCTCTCCATTACTACAGCCTGCCATAGTACAGCATTGATCAGTGTTATCAGCGCTCCATTACTACAGCCTGCCATAGAACAGCATTGATCAGTGTTATCAGTGCTCCATTACTACAGCCTGCCATAGAACAGCATTGATCAGTGTTATCAGTGCTCCATTACTATAGCCTGGTATAGAACAGCATTGATCAGTGTTATCAGCGCTCCATTACTATAGCCTGGTATAGAACAGCATTGATCAGTGTTATCAGCGCTCCATTACTACAATCTGCCATAGAACAGCATTGATCAGTGTTATCAGCGCTCCATTACTACAGCCTGCCATAGAACAGCATTGATCAGTGTTATCAGCGCTCCATTACTATAGCCTGGTATAGAACAGCATTGATCAGTGTTATCAGCGCTCCATTACTACAATCTGCCATAGAACAGCATTGATCAGTGTTATCAGCGCTCCATTACTACAGCCTGCCATAGAACAGCATTGATCAGTGTTATCTGCTCTCCATTACTACAGCCTGCCATAGAACAGCATTGATCAGTGTTATCAGCGCTCCATTACTACAGCCTGCCATAGAACAGCATTGATCAGTGTTATCAGTGCTCCATTACTACAGCCTGCCATAGTACAGCATTGATCAGTGTTATCAGCGCTCCATTACTACAATCTGCCATAGCACAGCATTGATCAGTGTTATCAGTGCTCCATTACTACAGCCTGCCATAGAACAGCATTGATCAGTGTTATCGGCGCTCCATTACTAAAGCCTGACATAGAACAGCATTGATCAGTGTTATCTGTGCTCCATTACTACAGCCTGCCATAGCACAGCATTGATCAGTGTTATCGGCGCTCCATTACTACAGCCTGCCATAGAACAGCATTGATCAGTGTTATCAGCGCTCCATTACTACAGCCTGCCATAGAACAGCATTGATCAGCGTTATCAGCGCTCCATTACTACAGCCTGCCATAGCACAGCATTGATCAGTGTTATCAGCGCTCTGCTTATACAGTCTGCCATAGTACAGCATTGATCAGTGTTATCAGCGCTCCATTACTACAGCCTGCCATAGCACAGCATTGATCACTGTTATTAGCGCTCCATTACTACAGCCTGCCATAGTACAGCATTGATCAGTGTTATCAGCGCTCTGCTTATACAGTCTGCCATAGAACATCATTGATCAGTGTTATCAGCACTCCATTACTACAGCCTGCCATAGCACAGCATTGATCACTGTTATTAGTGCTCCATTACTACAGCCTGCCATAGTACAGCATTGATCAGTGTTATCAGCGCTCCATTACTACAGCCTCCCATAGCACAGCATTGATCAGTGTTATCAGCGCTCCATTACTACAATCTGCCATAGCACAGCATTGATCAGTGTTATCAGCGCTCCATTACTACAGCCTGCCATAGAACAGCATTGATCAGTGTTATCTGCTCTCCATTACTACAGCCTGCAATAGAACAGCATTGATCAGTGTTATCAGCGCTCCATTACTACAGCCTCCCATAGCACAGCATTGATCAGTGTTATCAGCGCTCCATTACTAGAACCTGCCATAGAACAGCATTGATCAGTGTTATCTGCGCTCCATTACTACAGGCTGCCATAGCACAGCATTGATCAGTGTTATCAGCGCTCCATTACTACAGCCTGCCATAGAACAGCATTGATCAGTGTTATCAGCGCTCCATTACTACAGCCTCCCATAGCACAGCATTGATCAGTGTTATCAGCGCTCCATTACTACAGCCCGCCATAGCACAGCATTGATCAGTGTTATCAGCGCTCCATTACTACAATCTGCCATAGCACAGCATTGATCAGTGTTATCAGCGCTCCATTACTACAGCCTCCCATAGTACAGCATTGATCAGTGTTATCAGCGCTCCATTACTACAGCCTGCAATAGAACAGCATTGATCAGTGTTATCTGCTCTCCATTACTACAGCCTGCAATAGAACAGCATTGATCAGTGTTATCATCGCTCCATTACTAGAACCTGCCATAGAACAGCATTGATCAGTGTTATCAGCGCTCCATTACTACAGCCTGCCATAGAACAGCATTGATCAGTGTTATCAGCGCTCCATTACTACAATCTGCCATAGAACAGCATTGATCAGTGTTATCAGCGCTCCATTACTACAGCCTCCCATAGTACAGCATTGATCAGTGTTATCAGCACTCCATTACTACAACCATTTCCTACCCATCGGGCCGCTTTGCCGTTGGCTGTCTGGGCATGCTGGGAATTGTAGTTTTTCAACAGTTGGGAACAACTGTCTAGATGAAGTAAATGTGTTATGGCGGACCCCCGACCCCACATCTCACTTTTCCTTCATTTTCTTTCAACAGAGAAAGAAGCCGTCAAGACCAAACCCAAAGCACGACTGGTGTCCGCCTCCTAACCTCGTCTGGGCTATCAGGAGTCTCTGTTCTGTTTCCTTCCTTCTCCTCCCGGAGGCAGCGCTGAGCCTTGTAGTGCTCTGGGGAGGGGATCGGGTGTGGTTGGCTGCATCGCCCTCTGGTGGGTGGGGGGGGGGGGGTGACGTCTCCTTCCCAGAAGCTGCAGCAGGATGCCCGGAGAAGTCGCTCATTGACTCCATATTGAATTGCGTTTTCCGTTTTGCCATCGCCCGTTTTTGTTTCTGATGGGCGGACCCCCTCCCTCGGCGGTCTCTCTCCCCCATTATTTAGCTGTCCTTTCCTTGTATCATGAATTTATCTTCTAGTGCGGGTCCTATCAGTGGAGCGATTACGGGCGCCAACGCTTCGAGCCCCGCCCACTGCAGTGTATTATCCCGTCTTCTTCATCATGTTGCTGATAAGCAGCTGCCAGAGCCGATTCTCCTTCCGGACGGATTTTCTTGTAGGGATCGGCTGTTCTGCATGATGGCGCCATTTTGTCTTTTAATATATATGAAATTTCATATGATGGAGATTTGGAATAAAAGCACTAAAAGTGCAGGATCCTGATAGTGTCCCGAATAATGGCGTCCCCCGTCATGTGATTCAGCCTGGGGGGGGGGAGGGGATGATTGGTGATGACGACCCCCATCATGTGATTCAGCCTGGGGGGGGGGGGTGATTGGTGATGACGACCCCCATCATGTGATTCAGCCTGGGGGGGGGGGGGGTGATTGGTGATGACGACCCCCGTCATGTGATTCAGCCTGGGGGGGGGAGGGGATGATTGGTGATGACGACCCCCATCATGTGATTCAGCCTGGGGGGGGGGAGGGGATGATTGGTGATGACGACCCCCATCATGTGATTCAGCCTGGGGGAGGGGATGATTGGTGATGACGACCCCCATCATGTGATTCAGCCTGGGGGGGAGGGGGATGACTGGTGATGACGACCCCCATCATGTGATTCAGCCTGGGGGGGGGGGGGAGGGGATGATTGGTGATGACGACCCCCATCATGTGATTCAGCCTGGGGGGGGAGGGGATGATTGGTGATGACGACCCCCATCATGTGATTCAGCCTGGGGGGGGGATGATTGGTGATGACGACCCCCATCATGTGATTCAGCCTGGGGGGGGGATGATTGGTGATGACGACCCCCATCATGTGATTCAGCCTGGGGGGGGGGGGTGATTGGTGATGACGACCCCCATCATGTGATTCAGCCTGGGGGGGGAGGGGATGATTGGTGATGACGACCCCCATCATGTGATTCAGCCTGGGGGGGGGGGGGGGGGTGATTGGTGATGACGACCCCCATCATGTGATTCAGCCTGGGGGGGGGGGATGACTGGTGATGACGACCCCCATCATGTGATTCAGCCTGGGGGGGGGGAGGGGATGATTGGTGATGACGACCCCCATCATGTGATACAGCCTGGGGGGGGGGGGGGGGGGGATGATTGGTGATGACGACCCCCATCATGTGATTCAGCCTGGGGGGGGGATGATTGGTGATGACGACCCCCATCATGTGATTCAGCCTGGGGGGGGGGGGTGATTGGTGATGACGACCCCCATCATGGATACTTGCCATATACTAAATGCTTCTTGTTGAACTACTGGACCCAGCATGTCTTCTGTGGTCCCACCCGGTCTAGAGGGGCTTGGGCTTACGTGGGGGTCCTAGACCCTTGAAGACCCTGTCCTCCTCCCAAACAAGAAACAAATTGTATAAAGAGGAGCTCCGCATCTCACCGGTCACTGACGGAAAACCACAAAACTCCCCTAAGTATATGGAGGAAAGGTTCATATTATTCATAAAGATGGACGACCCCTCAAACCGGGGCCCTAAAAGGATACGTGGGCCCCGTAGTGTTCAGTCTGAATCACAGCGCACGTCTATCATCTGTACCCCCACTAATCCATCTTCAGGGAAGGAGCGATGCTCTGCGGGGTCATACAGACCGGAAATGATTTTGCAAATTGAAGAATTTTTTATTCTCTTCTTGTTTTTAAAAATCCCAATAAAATGTATAAAGGCCGAGATGTGGTGAGTGAAGGGTCGGGGTCCGGAGAGGGGTCCGGCGGAACAAGAACGACGTCTTACCAGGGTGCGCCATTGTTTTATAATGGGAGGGGCCGACCACTGGGACCCCCCCAATTCATTCTCATGGTCTGATCCCCCGATGACAGGACAGACTAACGATTATTTTGTAATAGGAAGGAGGGGGAGGGGTTTATGGATATAAAAGAATTGGCCGTTCTTACCAGAGAAATAATCAATGTTATGTTAGATGTAGCACAGGTGCCGAGTGGGAGGAGACTGACATTAAAAGAACCAAGAGGCAGGCCCAACCCTCTGGGGTTATTAGGCACCACCCCTCTCAGGCCATTAGCCCCCCCCCCACCCTTTCAGGCCCCCCTCAGGCCGTCAGGCCCCCCCCCCCCCTCAGGCCATCAGGCCCCCCCCCCTCAGGCCGTCAGGCCCCCCCCCTCTCAGGTCGTCAGGCCTTCCCCCCCCCCCCTCTCTCAGGTCGTCAGCCCCCCCCCCCTCTCAGGTCGTCAGCCCCCTCTCAGGTCGTCAGCCCCCCCCCCCCTCTCAGGTCGTCAGCCCCCCCCCCTCTCAGGTCGTCAGCCCCCCCCCCCCCTCTCAGGTCGTCAGCCCCCCCCCCCCTCTCAGGTCGTCAGCCCCCCCCTCTCAGGTCGTCAGCCCCCCCCCCCTCTCAGGTCGTTAGGCACCACCCTCTCAGGTCGTTAGGCACCACCCTCTCAGGCCGTTAGGCACCACCCTCTCAGGCCGTTAGGCACCACCCTCTCAGGCCGTTAGGCACCACCCTCTCAGGCTGTTAGGCCCCCCCCCCCCACCCTCTCAGGCCGTTAGGGCCCACCCCCACCCTCTCAGGCCGTTAGGCCCCCCCCCCCACCCTCTCAGGCCGTTAGGCCCCCCCCCCCACCCTCTCAGGCCGTTAGGCCCCCCCCCACCCTCTCAGGCCGTTAGGCCCCCCCCCCACCCTCTCAGGCCGTTAGGCCCCCCCCCCACCCTCTCAGGCCGTTAGGCCCCCCCCCACCCTCTCAGGCCGTTAGGCCACCCCCCACCCTCTCAGGCCGTTAGGGCACCCCCCACCCTCTCAGGCCGTTAGGGCACCCCCCACCCTCTCAGGCCGTTAGGGCACCCCCCACCCTCTCAGGCCGTTAGGGCACCCCCCACCCTCTCAGGCCGTTAGGGCACCCCCCACCCTCTCAGGCCGTTAGGGCACCCCCACCCTCTCAGGCCGTTAGGGCACCCCCCACCCTCTCAGGCCGTTAGGGCACCCCCCACCCTCTCAGGCCGTTAGGGCACCCCCCACCCTCTCAGGCCGTCAGGCCCCCCCACCCTCTCAGGTCGTCAGGCCCACCACCCTCTCAGGTCGTCAGGCCCACCACCCTCTCAGGTCGTCAGGCCCACCACCCTCTCAGGTCGTCAGGCCCCACCCTCTCAGGTCGTCAGGCCCCACCCTCTCAGGTCGTCAGGCCCCCCCCCCTCTCAGGTCGTCAGGCCCCACCCTCTCAGGTCGTTAGGCCCCCCCCCTCTCAGGTCGTCAGGCTCCACCCTCTCAGGTCATTCCCTAGACTAGCTTTGCCTCTGTTCTACAGCAGATCTGTGATTAATGGAGGAGCTGCCTCCCCCTTGTGGTCGTCCGTACTGTATTATGGGGGATCTCCCCTCCAGGGGCCGCACCTTCCGTAATAAATGTAACCAAGCGATGGCGTCCTCCCCGGAGAGAGAAGTCGCCGTCCTCACCAGAAGATTCGTTATTAAAAGAGTTTTCCCCGAAAGACAATTCATTCCTCGCGGCATTGATCATGTGATTAGTTGTGTCTGCAAAACCGAGTGATCACCTGACAATGGGTGTTAACCCATCAGCTGCCTGTATCCACTATTATTAGCATTCAGCTTCCTGTAGACCTTTTGTAATGGGCGGCAGAACGCTCGTTTGGATTACGCCGCTGCCAGACACCTCTGGGTGTTATTTAAGCCTAAAGGGATTTCCTGGGACTTTCTTATTGATGCCAATCGTTGTGGTCGGCCATCAATATGTGATAGTTAGGGGGTTTGAGTCCAGGTCCCCACCAATCAGCGGATTTAGGGGAGGGGGTACCTTGTGCCTCTGAAGGGAATGGGATCAGATGCAAAACCAGGTACAGAGTGTATGAAGCCGCGCTCCGGTCCAGGTAAAGAGGCTGCAGCGCCCCCTTCAGTCAGCTGACCGGCAGGGTGTCAGGAGTCAGACCCCACTAATCAGACATTGATAAAGAGGCTGCAGCGCCCCCTTCAGTCAGCTGACCGGTGAGGGTGTCAGGAGTCAGACCCCACTAATCAGACATTGATAAAGAGGCTGCAGCGCCCCCTTCAGTCAGCTGACCGGCGAGGGTGTCAGGAGTCAGACCCCACTAATCAAACAATGATAAAGAGGCTGCAGCGCCCCCTTCAGTCAGCTGACCGGCAGGGTGCCAGGAGTCAGACCCCACTAATCAGACAATGATAAAGAGGCTGCAGCGCCCCCTTCAGTCAGCTGACCGGTGAGGGTGTCAGGAGTCAGACCCCACTAATCAGACATTGATAAAGAGGCTGCAGCGCCCCCTTCAGTCAGCTGACCGGCAGGGTGTCAGGAGTCAGACCCCACTAATCAGACACTGATAAAGAGGCTGCAGCGCCCCCTTCAGTCAGCTGACCGGCAGGGTGTCAGGAGTCAGACCCCACTAATCAGACATTGATAAAGAGGCTGCAGCGCCCCCTTCAGTCAGCTGACCGGCAGGGTGCCAGGAGTCAGACCCCACTAATCAGACATTGATAAAGAGGCTGCAGCGCCCCCTTCAGTCAGCTGACCGGCAGGGTGTCAGGAGTCAGACCCCACTAATCAGACATTGATAAAGAGGCTGCAGCGCCCCCTTCAGTCAGCTGACCGGTGAGGGTGCCAGGGGTCAGACCCCACTAATCAGACACTGATAAAGAGGCTGCAGCGCCCCCTTCAGTCAGCTGACCGGCAGGGTGTCAGGAGTCAGACCCCACTAATCAGACATTGATAAAGAGGCTGCAGCGCCCCCTTCAGTCAGCTGACCGGTGAGGGTGTCAGGAGTCAGACCCCACTAATCAGACAATGATAAAGAGGCTGCAGCGCCCCCTTCAGTCAGCTGACCGGTGAGGGTGTCAGGAGTCAGACCCCACTAATCAGACATTGATAAAGAGGCTGCAGCGCCCCCTTCAGTCAGCTGACCGGCAGGATGTCAGGGGTCAGACCCCACTAATCAGACATTGATAAAGAGGCTGCAGCGCCCCCTTCAGTCAGCTGACCGGCAGGGTGCCAGGAGTCAGACCCCACTAATCAGACATTGATAAAGAGGCTGCAGCGCCCCCTTCAGTCAGCTGACCGGTGAGGGTGCCAGGAGTCAGACCCCACTAATCAGACATTGATAAAGAGGCTGCAGCGCCCCCTTCAGTCAGCTGACCGGTGAGGGTGTCAGGAGTCAGACCCCACTAATCAAACAATGATAAAGAGGCTGCAGCGCCCCCTTCAGTCAGCTGACCGGCGAGCGTGTCAGGAGTCAGACCCCACTAATCAAACAATGATAAAGAGGCTGCAGCGCCCCCTTCAGTCAGCTGACCGGCAGGGTGCCAGGAGTCAGACCCCACTAATCAGACAATGATAAAGAGGCTGCAGCGCCCCCTTCAGTCAGCTGACCGGCAGGGTGTCAGGAGTCAGACCCCACTAATCAGACATTGATAAAGAGGCTGCAGCGCCCCCTTCAGTCAGCTGACCGGTGAGGGTGTCAGGAGTCAGACCCCACTAATCAGACATTGATAAAGAGGCTGCAGCGCCCCCTTCAGTCAGCTGACCGGCAGGGTGTCAGGAGTCAGACCCCACTAATCAGACATTGATAAAGAGGCTGCAGCGCCCCCTTCAGTCAGCTGACCGGCAGGATGTCAGGAGTCAGACCCCACTAATCAGACATTGATAAAGAGGCTGCAGCGCCCCCTTCAGTCAGCTGACCGGCAGGGTGTCAGGAGTCAGACCCCACTAATCAGACATTGATAAAGAGGCTGCAGCGCCCCCTTCAGTCAGCTGACCGGTGAGGGTGTCAGGAGTCAGACCCCACTAATCAGACATTGATAAAGAGGCTGCAGCGCCCCCTTCAGTCAGCTGACCGGCAGGGTGCCAGGAGTCAGACCCCACTAATCAGACATTGATAAAGAGGCTGCAGCGCCCCCTTCAGTCAGCTGACCGGCAGGATGTCAGGGGTCAGACCCCACTAATCAGACATTGATAAAGAGGCTGCAGCGCCCCCTTCAGTCAGCTGACCGGCAGGGTGCCAGGAGTCAGACCCCACTAATCAGACATTGATAAAGAGGCTGCAGCGCCCCCTTCAGTCAGCTGACCGGTGAGGGTGCCAGGAGTCAGACCCCACTAATCAGACATTGATAAAGAGGCTGCAGCGCCCCCTTCAGTCAGCTGACCGGCGAGCGTGTCAGGAGTCAGACCCCACTAATCAGACATTGATAAAGAGGCTGCAGCGCCCCCTTCAGTCAGCTGACCGGTGAGGGTGTCAGGAGTCAGACCCCACTAATCAGACATTGATAAAGAGGCTGCAGCGCCCCCTTCAGTCAGCTGACCGGCAGGGTGTCAGGAGTCAGACCCCACTAATCAGACATTGATAAAGAGGCTGCAGCGCCCCCTTCAGTCAGCTGACCGGCAGGGTGTCAGGAGTCAGACCCCACTAATCAGACATTGATAAAGAGGCTGCAGCGCCCCCTTCAGTCAGCTGACCGGCAGGGTGTCAGGGGTCAGACCCCACTAATCAGACATTGATAAAGAGGCTGCAGCGCCCCCTTCAGTCAGCTGACCGGCAGGATGTCAGGAGTCAGACCCCACTAATCAGACATTGATAAAGAGGCTGCAGCGCCCCCTTCAGTCAGCTGACCGGCAGGGTGTCAGGGGTCAGACCCCACTAATCAGACATTGATAAAGAGGCTGCAGCGCCCCCTTCAGTCAGCTGACCGGCGAGGGTGTCAGGAGTCAGACCCCATTAATCAGACAATGATAAAGAGGCTGCAGCGCCCCCTTCAGTCAGCTGACCGGCGAGGGTGTCAGGAGTCAGACCCCACTAATCAGACAATGATAAAGAGGCTGCAGCGCCCCCTTCAGTCAGCTGACCGGCAGGGTGTCAGGAGTCAGACCCCACTAATCAGACACTGATAAAGAGGCTGCAGCGCCCCCTTCAGTCAGCTGACCGGCAGGGTGTCAGGAGTCAGACCCCACTAATCAGAAACTGATAAAGAGGCTGCAGCGCCCCCTTCAGTCAGCTGACCGGTGAGGGTGCCAGGAGTCAGACCCCACTAATCAGAAACTGATAAAGAGGCTGCAGCGCCCCCTTCAGTCAGCTGACCGGTGAGGGTGTCAGGAGTCAGACCCCACTAATCAGACACTGATAAAGAGGCTGCAGCGCCCCCTTCAGTCAGCTGACCGGTGAGGGTGTCAGGAGTCAGACCCCACTAATCAGACATTGATAAAGAGGCTGCAGCGCCCCCTTCAGTCAGCTGACCGGCAGGGTGTCAGGAGTCAGACCCCACTAATCAGACATTGATAAAGAGGCTGCAGCGCCCCCTTCAGTCAGCTGACCGGCAGGAATTCAGGAGTCAGACCCCACTAATCAGACATTGATAAAGAGGCTGCAGCGCCCCCTTCAGTCAGCTGACCAGTGAGGGTGTCAGGAGTCAGACCCCACTAATCAGACATTGATAAAGAGGCTGCAGCGCCCCCTTCAGTCAGCTGACCGGTGAGGGTGTCAGGAGTCAGACCCCACTAATCAGACATTGATAAAGAGGCTGCAGCGCCCCCTTCAGTCAGCTGACCAGTGAGGGTGTCAGGAGTCAGACCCCACTAATCAGACACTGATAAAGAGGCTGCAGCGCCCCCTTCAGTCAGCTGACCGGCAGGGTGCCAGGAGTCAGACCCCACTAATCAGACATTGATAAAGAGGCTGCAGCGCCCCCTTCAGTCAGCTGACCGGCGAGGGTGTCAGGAGTCAGACCCCACTAATCAGACATTGATAAAGAGGCTGCAGCGCCCCCTTCAGTCAGCTGACCGGTGAGGGTGCCAGGAGTCAGACCCCACTAATCAGACATTGATAAAGAGGCTGCAGCGCCCCCTTCAGTCAGCTGACCGGCGAGGGTGTCAGGAGTCAGACCCCACTAATCAGACATTGATAAAGAGGCTGCAGCGCCCCCTTCAGTCAGCTGACCGGCAGGGTGTCAGGAGTCAGACCCCACTAATCAGACATTGATAAAGAGGCTGCAGCGCCCCCTTCAGTCAGCTGACCGGCAGGGTGCCAGGAGTCAGACCCCACTAATCAGACATTGATAAAGAGGCTGCAGCGCCCCCTTCAGTCAGCTGACCGGTGAGGGTGTCAGGAGTCAGACCCCACTAATCAGACATTGATAAAGAGGCTGCAGCGCCCCCTTCAGTCAGCTGACCGGCAGGGTGTCAGGAGTCAGACCCCACTAATCAGACATTGATAAAGAGGCTGCAGCGCCCCCTTCAGTCAGCTGACCGGCAGGGTGTCAGGAGTCAGACCCCACTAATCAGACATTGATAAAGAGGCTGCAGCGCCCCCTTCAGTCAGCTGACCGGCGAGGGTGTCAGGAGTCAGACCCCACTAATCAGACATTGATAAAGAGGCTGCAGCGCCCCCTTCAGTCAGCTGACCGGCAGGGTGTCAGGAGTCAGACCCCACTAATCAGACATTGATAAAGAGGCTGCAGCGCCCCCTTCAGTCAGCTGACCGGCAGGGTGCCAGGAGTCAGACCCCACTAATCAGACATTGATAAAGAGGCTGCAGCGCCCCCTTCAGTCAGCTGACCGGCAGGGTGCCAGGAGTCAGACCCCACTAATCAGACATTGATAAAGAGGCTGCAGCGCCCCCTTCAGTCAGCTGACCGGCAGGATGTCAGGAGTCAGACCCCACTAATCAGACATTGATAAAGAGGCTGCAGCGCCCCCTTCAGTCAGCTGACCAGCGAGGGTGTCAGGAGTCAGACCCCACTAATCAGACATTGATAAAGAGGCTGCAGCGCCCCTTCAGTCAGCTGACCGGTGAGGGTGTCAGGAGTCAGACCCCACTAATCAGACACTGATAAAGAGGCTGCAGCGCCCCCTTCAGTCAGCTGACCGGCAGGGTGTCAGGAGTCAGACCCCACTAATCAGACATTGATAAAGAGGCTGCAGCGCCCCCTTCAGTCAGCTGACCGGTGAGGGTGTCAGGAGTCAGACCCCACTAATCAGACATTGATAATGAGGCTGCAGCGCCCCCTTCAGTCAGCTGACCGGCAGGGTGTCAGGAGTCAGACCCCACTAATCAGACATTGATAATGAGGCTGCAGCGCCCCCTTCAGTCAGCTGACCAGCGAGGGTGTCAGGGGTCAGACCCCACTAATCAGACATTGATAAAGAGGCTGCAGCGCCCCCTTCAGTCAGCTGACCGGTGAGGGTGTCAGGAGTCAGACCCCACTAATCAGACATTGATAATGAGGCTGCAGCGCCCCCTTCAGTCAGCTGACCAGCGAGGGTGTCAGGGGTCAGACCCCACTAATCAGACATTGATAAAGAGGCTGCAGCGCCCCCTTCAGTCAGCTGACCGGCAGGGTGTCAGGAGTCAGACCCCACTAATCAGACATTGATAAAGAGGCTGCAGCGCCCCCTTCAGTCAGCTGACCGGCAGGGTGTCAGGAGTCAGACCCCACTAATCAGACATTGATAAAGAGGCTGCAGCGCCCCCTTCAGTCAGCTGACCGGCAGGGTGCCAGGAGTCAGACCCCACTAATCAGACATTGATAAAGAGGCTGCAGCGCCCCCTTCAGTCAGCTGACCGGCGAGGGTGTCAGGAGTCAGACCCCACTAATCAGACATTGATAAAGAGGCTGCAGCGCCCCCTTCAGTCAGCTGACCGGCGAGGGTGTCAGGAGTCAGACCCCACTAATCAGACATTGATAAAGAGGCTGCAGCGCCCCCTTCAGTCAGCTGACCGGCAGGGTGTCAGGAGTCAGACCCCACTAATCAGACACTGATAAAGAGGCTGCAGCGCCCCCTTCAGTCAGCTGACCGGCAGGGTGTCAGGAGTCAGACCCCACTAATCAGACATTGATAAAGAGGCTGCAGCGCCCCCTTCAGTCAGCTGACCGGCAGGGTGCCAGGAGTCAGACCCCACTGATAAAGAGGCTGCAGCGCCCCCTTCAGTCAGCTGACCGGCAGGGTGTCAGGAGTCAGACCCCACTAATCAGACATTGATAAAGAGGCTGCAGCGCCCCCTTCAGTCAGCTGACAGGGTGCCAGGAGTCAGACCCCACTAATCAGACACTGATAAAGAGGCTGCAGCGCCCCCTTCAGTCAGCTGACCGGCAGGGTGTCAGGAGTCAGACCCCACTAATCAGACATTGATAAAGAGGCTGCAGCGCCCCCTTCAGTCAGCTGACCGGCGAGGGTGTCAGGAGTCAGACCCCACTAATCAGACATTGATAAAGAGGCTGCAGCGCCCCCTTCAGTCAGCTGACCGGCAGGGTGTCAGGAGTCAGACCCCACTAATCAGACATTGATAAAGAGGCTGCAGCGCCCCCTTCAGTCAGCTGACCGACAGGGTGTCAGGAGTCAGACCCCACTAATCAGACATTGATAAAGAGGCTGCAGCGCCCCCTTCAGTCAGCTGACCGGCAGGGTGTCAGGAGTCAGACCCCACTAATCAGACATTGATAAAGAGGCTGCAGCGCCCCCTTCAGTCAGCTGACCGGCAGGGTGTCAGGAGTCAGACCCCACTAATCAGACATTGATAAAGAGGCTGCAGCGCCTCTTCAGTCAGCTGACCGGTGAGGGTGTCAGGAGTCAGACCCCACTAATCAGACATTGATAAAGAGGCTGCAGCGCCCCCTTCAGTCAGCTGACCGGTGAGGGTGTCAGGAGTCAGACCCCACTAATCAGACATTGATAAAGAGGCTGCAGCGCCCCCTTCAGTCAGCTGACCGGCGAGGTCTCTTTAAGTAATTGTATGAGGCAGTGTTAACTAACCTGTGTGCCCCCAGCTGTTGCAAAACTACAACTCCCAGCATGCCAGGACAGCCAACAGAATTGTTTACCAACCAGGGTGCCTCCAGCTGTTGCAAAACTATAACTCCCAGCATTCTCAGACAGCCAATGGCTGTCCGGGCATGTTGAGATTTGTAGTTTTGCAACAGCTGGAGGCACCCTGGTTGGGTGACACTGCTTTGTATTGGGCTGTAGGTTGAACTTGATGTCCTCTAACTATTTGTGTCACCTCCGGGGCCCCTCCTTAGTGCCCCCCTAGTTAGAAGCAGAAGCGATGGCTGACAATGCGGAGATTGTGCTGTCTCTGTACACCCACGTAGTGTGAGCGTGGGCCGCTCTCCTTGACTCAGCTGCATCTCACCCCTCATATTGTGATTCACATACAAACAGGGTCTTCTCACCCTCCGCCCACATACAGAGCCCCCTCGGCCCCCCTCACTCTGCGGAGTCTTTACTGATTCCTGCTTTGTCATTGGTTCATCCTCTCCTCATCTGTGACAATGGCCGCAGTACCTGCTTACACCATCGGGGGGCAGAAAAGGGTCAGAGCTATAGATGCCTGCAGTATCAGCTGACACCATCAGGGGGCAGTGAAGCGTCGCAGTTGTCGCCTGCAGTACCTGCACATTTACCTGCACTATGGAAAGATGCTGCAGAAATTGGCGGTGACTGCAGGGATGGTGCATACGGGACCTGGGGGTACAGACCCCCCATAACATGTCCTATTCCAGAAGAGACCCCCCATAACATGTCCTATTCCAGAAGAGACCCCCATAACATGTCCTATTCCAGAAGAGACCCCCATAACATGTCCTATTCCAGAAGAGACCCCCATAACATGTCCTATTCCAGTAAAGACCCCCATAACATGTCCTATTCCAGTAAAGACCCCCATAACATGTCCTATTCCAGTAAAGACCCCCATAACATGTCCTATTCCAGTAAAGACCCCCATAACATGTCCTATTCCAGAAGAATCCCCCAATAACATGTCCTATTCCAGAAAAGACCCCCATAACATGTCCTATTCCAGAAGAGACCCCCCATAACATGTCCTTTTCCAGAAGAATCCCCCCATAACATGACTTATTCCAGAAGAGACCCCCCATAACATGTCCTATTCCAGTAAAGACCCCCCATAACATGTTCTATTCCAGAAGAGACCCCCCCATAACATGTCCTATTCCAGAAAAGACCCCCATAACATGTCCTATTCCAGTACAGACCCCCATAACATGTCCTATTCCAGAAGAGACCCCCCCATAACATGTCCTATTCCAGAAAAGACCCCATAACATGTCCTATTCCAGTACAGACCCCCATAACATGTCCTATTCCAGAAGAATCCCCCCATAACATGTCCTATTCCAGAAAAGACCCCCATAACATGTCCTATTCCAGAAGAATCCCCCCATAACATGTCCTATTCCAGAAAAGACCCCCATAACATGTCCTATTCCAGAAAAGACCCCCATAACATGTCCTATTCCAGAAGAGACCCCAATAACATGTCCTATTCCAGAAAAGACCCCCATAACATGTCCTATTCCAGAAGAGACCCCCATAACCTGTCCTATTCCAGAAGAGACCCCCCCATAACATGTCCTATTCCAGAAGAGACCCCCATAACCTGTCCTATTCCAGAAGAGACCCCCCCATAACATGTCCTATTCCAGAAGAGACCCCCCCCCCATAACATGTCCTATTCCAGAAAAGACCCTCATAACATGTCCTATTCCAGAAGAGACCCCCCATAACATGTCCTATTCCAGAAGAGACCCCCATAACCTGTCCTATTCCAGAAGAGACCCCCCCATAACATGTCCTATTCCAGAAGAGACCCCCATAACCTGTCCTATTCCAGAAGAGACCCCCCCATAACATGTCCTATTCCAGAAGAGACCCCCCCCCATAACATGTCCTATTCCAGAAAAGACCCTCATAACATGTCCTATTCCAGAAGAGACCCCCCATAACATGTCCTATTCCAGAAGAGACCCCCATAACCTGTCCTATTCCAGAAGAGACCCCCATTATCTGCAATAAAACAGGATGCCCTATAAAATCTACAGCGAGACACAATCTGCAATAAATTACTGCCATATACCCAAGGGCCGGGGACACACTATATACTCCAGTGTACATCTATACAATCACTATATACTCCAGTGTACATCTATACAATCACTATATACTCCAGTGTACATCTATACAATCACTATATACTCCAGTGTACATCTATACAATCACTATATACTCCAGTGTACATCTATACAATCACTATATACTCCAGTCTACATCTATACAATCACTATATACTCCAGTCTACATCTATACAATCACTATATACTCCAGTGTACATCTATACAATCACTATATACTCCAGTGTACATCTATACAATCACTATATACTCCAGTGTACATCTATACAATCACTATATACTCCAGTGTACATCTATACAATCACTATATACTCCAGTGTACATCTATACAATCACTATATACTCCAGTGTACATCTATACAATCACTATATACTCCAGTGTACATCTATACAATCACTATATACTCCAGTGTACATCTATACAATCACTATATACTCCAGTGTACATCTATACAATCACTATATACTCCAGTGTACATCTATACAATCACTATATACTCCAGTGTACATCTATACAATCACTATATACTCCAGTGTACATCTATACAATCACTATATACTCCAGTGTACATCTATACAATCACTATATACTCCAGTGTACATCTATACAATCACTATATACTCCAGTGTACATCTATACAATCACTATATACTCCAGTGTACATCTATACAATCACTATATACTCCAGTGTACATCTATACAATCACTATATACTCCAGTGTACATCTATACAATCACTATATACTCCAGTGTACATCTATACAATCACTATATACTCCAGTGTACATCTATACAATCACTATATACTCCAGTGTACATCTATACAATCACTATATACTCCAGTGTACATCTATACAATCACTATATACTCCAGTGTACATCTATACAATCATCACTATATACTCCAGTGTACATCTATACAATCACTATATACTCCAGTGTACATCTATACAATCCCTATATACTCCAGTGTACATCTATACAATCACTATATACTCCAGTGTACATCTATAGGATCACTATATACTCCAGTGTACATCTATACAATCACTATATACTCCAGTGTACATCTATACAATCACTATATACTCCAGTGTACATCTATACAATCACTATATACTCCAGTGTACATCTATACAATCACTATATACTCCAGTGTACATCTATACAATCACTATATACTCCAGTGTACATCTATACAATCACTATATACTCCAGTGTACATCTATACAATCACTATATACTCCAGTGTACATCTATACGATCACTATATACTCCAGTGTACATCTATACAATCACTATATACTCCAGTGTACATCTATACGATCACTATATACTCCAGTGTACATCTATAGGATCACTATATACTCCAGTGTACATCTATACGATCACTATATACTCCAGTGTACATCTATACGATCACTATATACTCCAGTGTACATCTATAGCATCACTATATACTCCAGTGTACATCTATAGCATCACTATATACTCCAGTGTACATCTATAGGATCACTATATACTCCAGTGTACATCTATACAATCACTATATACTCCAGTGTACATCTATACAATCACTATATACTCCAGTGTACATCTATACAATCACTATATACTCCAGTGTACATCTATACAATCACTATATACTCCAGTGTACATCTATACGATCACTATATACTCCAGTGTACATCTATAGCATCACTATATACTCCAGTGTACATCTATACAATCACTATATACTCCAGTGTACATCTATAGCATCACTATATACTCCAGTGTACATCTATAGCATCACTATATACTCCAGTGTACATCTATACAATCACTATATACTCCAGTGTACATCTATACAATCACTATATACTCCAGTGTACATCTATAGGATCACTATATACTCCAGTGTACATCTATACGATCACTATATACTCCAGTGTACATCTATACAATCACTAAATACTCCAGTGTACATCTATAGCATCACTATATACTCCAGTGTACATCTATACAATCACTATATACTCCAGTGTACATCTATAGGATCACTATATACTCCAGTGTACATCTATACAATCACTATATACTCCAGTGTACATCTATACGATCACTATATACTCCAGTGTACATCTATAGCATCACTATATACTCCAGTGTACATCTATAGCATCACTATATACTCCAGTGTACATCTATACGATCACTATATACTCCAGTGTACATCTATAGCATCACTATATACTCCAGTGTACATCTATACAATCACTATATACTCCAGTGTACATCTATACAATCACTATATACTCCAGTGTACATCTATACAATCACTATATACTCCAGTGTACATCTATACAATCACTATATACTCCAGTGTACATCTATACAATCACTATATACTCCAGTGTACATCTATACAATCACTATATACTCCAGTGTACATCTATAGGATCACTATATACTCCAGTGTACATCTATACAATCACTATATACTCCAGTGTACATCTATAGGATCACTATATACTCCAGTGTACATCTATACAATCACTATATACTCCAGTGTACATCTATAGCATCACTATATACTCCAGTGTACATCTATACATCACTATATACTCCAGTGTACATCTATACAATCACTATATACTCCAGTGTACATCTATACAATCACTATATACTCCAGTGTACATCTATACAATCACTATATACTCCAGTGTACATCTATAGCAATCACTATATACTCCAGTGTACATCTATAGCAATCACTATATACTCCAGTGTACATCTATACAATCACTATATACTCCAGTGTACATCTATAGCAATCACTATATACTCCAGTGTACATCTATACAATCACTATATACTCCAGTGTACATCTATACAATCACTATATACTCCAGTGTACATCTATACAATCACTATATACTCCAGTGTACATCTATACAATCACTATATACTCCAGTGTACATCTATACAATCACTATATACTCCAGTGTACATCTATACAATCACTATATACTCCAGTGTACATCTATACAATCACTATATACTCCAGTGTACATCTATAGCAATCACTATATACTCCAGTGTACATCTATACAATCACTATATACTCCAGTGTACATCTATACAATCACTATATACTCCAGTGTACATCTATACAATCACTATATACTCCAGTGTACATCTATACAATCACTATATACTCCAGTGTACATCTATAGATCACTATATACTCCAATCTACATCTATACAATCACTATATACTCCAGTGTACATCTATACAATCACTATATACTCCAGTGTACATCTACACAATCACTATATACTCCAGTGTACATCTATACAATCACTATATACTCCAGTGTACATCTATACAATCACTATATACTCCAGTGTACATCTATAGCATCACTATATACTCCAGTGTACATCTATACAATCACTATATACTCCAGTGTACATCTATAGCATCACT
>NW_026609629.1:330000-356982 GCF_029499605.1 Hyla sarda | reverse complement strand
ATGAACTCATCCATCTTGCCACTCGCATTGACATGCGTTTTTCCGAACGGCGTCAGGAGCTCCGCCAGGATATGGACTCTGTTCGCACGAGGCGTTTCTTCTCCCCGGCTCCTCTCTCCTCTGGTCCCCTGCAACCTGTTCCTGTGCCTCCCGCCGTGGAGGCTATGCAGGTCGACCGGTCTCGCCTGACACCCCAAGAGAGGACACGACGCCGCATGGAGAATCTCTGCCTGTACTGTGCTAGTACCGAACACTTCCTGAAGGATTGTCCTATCCGTCCTCCCCGCCTGGAAAGACGTCCGCTGACTCCGCACAAAGGTGAGACAGTCCTTGATGTCTACTCTGCTTCTCCACGTCTTACTGTGCCTGTGCGGATGTCTGCCTCTGCCTTCTCCTTCTCTGCTGTGGCCTTCTTGGACTCTGGATCTGCAGGAAATTTTATCTTGGCCTCTCTCGTCAACAGGTTCAACATCCCGGTGACCAGTCTCGCCAGACCCCTCTATATCAATTGTGTAAACAATGAAAGATTGGACTGTACTATACGTTTCCGCACGGAGCCCCTTCTAATGCGCATCGGATCTCATCACGAGAGGATTGAACTGTTGGTCCTCCCCAATTGCACTTCTGAAATCCTTCTTGGACTTCCCTGGCTTCAACTCCATTCCCCAATCCTGGATTGGTCCACTGGGGAGATCAAGAGTTGGGGGCCCTCTTGTTCCAAGGACTGCTTAAAACCGGTTCCCAGTAAACCTTGCCGTGTCCCTGTGCTTCCTCATGTAACCGGTCTCCCTAAGGCCTATATGGACTTTGCGGACGTTTTTTGCAAAAAACAAGCTGAGACTCTACCTCCTCACAGGCCTTATGATTGTCCCATTGACCTCCTCCCGGGCACTACTCCACCCCGGGGCAGAATCTATCCTCTGTCCGTCCCAGAGACTCTTGCCATGTCTGAATACGTCCAAGAAAATTTAAAAAAGGGCTTTATCCGTAAATCCTCCTCTCCTGCCGGAGCCGGATTTTTCTTTGTGTCCAAAAAAGATGGCTCTCTACGTCCTTGCATTGACTACCGCGGTCTTAATAAAATCACGGTTAAGAACCGCTACCCCCTACCCCTCATCTCTGAACTCTTTGATCGTCTCCAAGGTGCCCATATTTTTACCAAACTGGACTTAAGAGGTGCTTATAATCTCATCCGCATCAGAGAGGGGGATGAATGGAAAACGGCATTTAACACCAGAGATGGACACTTTGAGTATCTGGTCATGCCCTTTGGTCTATGCAACGCCCCTGCCGTCTTCCAAGACTTTGTTAATGAAATTTTTCGTGATCTCCTATACTCCTGTGTTGTTGTATATCTGGACGATATCCTGATTTTTTCTGCCAATCTTGAAGAACACCGCCAGCATGTCCGTATGGTTCTTCAGAGACTTCGTGATAATCAACTCTATGCCAAAATAGAGAAATGTCTGTTTGAATGCCAATCTCTTCCTTTTCTAGGATACTTGGTCTCTGGCCAGGGACTACAAATGGACCCAGATAAACTCTCTGCCGTCTTAGATTGGCCACGCCCCTCCGGACTCCGTGCCATCCAACGTTTTTTGGGGTTCGCCAATTATTACAGGCAATTTATTCCACATTTTTCTACCATTGTGGCTCCTATTGTGGCTTTAACAAAAAAAAATGCCGATCCCAAGTCTTGGCCTCCTCAAGCGGAAGACGCCTTTAAACGACTCAAGTCTGCCTTTTCTTCGGCTCCCGTGCTCTCCAGACCTGACCCATCTAAACCCTTCCTATTGGAGGTTGATGCCTCCTCAGTGGGAGCTGGAGCTGTCCTTCTACAAAAAAACTCTTCCGGGCATGCTGTTACTTGTGGTTTTTTTTCCAGGACCTTCTCTCCGGCGGAGAGGAACTACTCCATCGGGGATCGAGAGCTTCTAGCCATTAAATTAGCACTTGAGGAATGGAGGCATCTGCTGGAGGGATCAAGATTTCCAGTTATTATTTACACCGATCACAAGAACCTCTCCTACCTCCAGTCTGCCCAACGGCTGAATCCTCGTCAGGCCAGGTGGTCTCTGTTCTTTGCCCGATTTAATTTTGAAATTCACTTTCGGCCTGCTGATAAGAACATTAGGGCCGATGCTCTCTCTCGTTCCTCAGATGCCTCTGAAATTGAACTCTCTCCTCAACACATCATTCCTCCTGACTGCCTGATTTCCACTTCTCCAGCCTCCATCAGACTAACTCCTCCAGGAAAGACCTTTGTTTCTCCACGCCAACGCCTTGGGATCCTCAAATGGGGTCACTCCTCCCATCTCGCAGGTCATGCGGGCATTAAGAAATCTGTGCAACTCATCTCTCGCTTCTATTGGTGGCCGACTCTAGAGACTGATGTGGTGGACTTTGTGCGAGCCTGCACTATCTGTGCCCGGGATAAGACTCCTCGCCAGAAGCCCGCTGGTTTTCTTCATCCTCTACCTGTCCCCGAACAACCTTGGTCTCTGATTGGTATGGATTTTATTACTGACTTACCCCCATCCCATGGCAACACTGTTATTTGGGTGGTCGTTGATCGATTCTCCAAAATGGCACATTTCATCCCTCTTCCTGGTCTTCCTTCAGCGCCTCAGTTGGCTAAACAATTTTTTGTACACATTTTTCGTCTTCACGGGTTGCCTACACAGATCGTCTCGGATAGAGGCGTCCAATTTGTGTCTAAATTCTGGAGGGCTCTCTGTAAACAACTCAAGATTAAATTAAATTTTTCTTCTGCATACCATCCTCAATCCAATGGACAAGTAGAGAGAATTAACCAGATCTTGGGTGACTATTTACGACATTTTGTTTCCTCCCGCCAGGATGACTGGGCAGATCTTCTACCTTGGGCCGAATTCTCGTATAATTTCAGAATCTCTGAATCTTCCTCCAAATCTCCGTTTTTCGTGGTGTACGGCCGTCACCCTCTTCCCCCCCTCCCTACCCCCTTGCCCTCTGGTCTGCCCGCTGTGGATGAAATTTCTCGTGATCTTTCCACCATATGGAAAGAGACCCAAAATTCTCTCTTACAGGCTTCTTCTCGCATGAAGAGATTCGCAGATAAGAAAAGAAGAGCTCCTCCCATTTTTTCCCCTGGAGACAAGGTATGGCTCTCCGCTAAATATGTCCGTTTCCGTGTCCCGAGCTATAAGTTGGGACCACGCTATCTTGGTCCTTTTAAAGTTTTGTCTCAAATTAATCCTGTCTCTTACAAACTTCTTCTTCCTCCTTCTCTTCGTATCCCTAATGCCTTTCACGTCTCTCTTCTTAAACCTCTCATCCTCAACCGTTTTTCTCCTAAATCTGTTCCTCCCACTCCTGTTTCCGGCTCCTCGGACATCTTCTCTGTCAGAGAAATCTTGGCCTCTAAGAGAGTCAGAGGAAAAACTTTTTTTTTGGTGGATTGGGAGGGTTGTGGTCCAGAAGAGAGGTCCTGGGAACCTGAGGACAATATCCTGGACAAAAGTCTGATCCTCAGGTTCTCAGGCCCCAAGAAGAGGGGGAGACCCAAGGGGGGGGGTACTGTTACGCCGAGCGCTCCGGGTCCCCGCTCCTCCCCGGAGCGCTCGCTACACTTCCCTCACTGCAGCGCCCCGGTCGGTTCCACGGACCCGGGGCGCTGCGTTACCACCTCCGGCCGGGATGCGATTCGCGATGCGGGTAGCGCCCGCTCGCGATGCGCACCCCGGCTCCCGTACCTGACTCGCTCCCCGTCAGTTCTGTCCCGGCGCGCGCGGCCCCGCTCCCTAGGGCGCGCGCGCGCCGGGTCTTTGCGATTTAAAGGGCCACTGCACCGCTGATTGGTGCAGTGGTTCCAATTAGTGTTTACACCTGTGCACTTCCCTATATCACCTCACTTCCCCTTCACTCCCTCGCCGGATCTTGTTGCCCTAGTGCCAGTGAAAGCGTTCCTTGTGTGTTCCTTGCCTGTGATTCCAGACCTTCTGCCGTTGCCCCTGACTACGATCCTTGCTGCCTGCCCCGACCTTCTGCTACGTCCGACCTTGCTTCTGTCTACTCCCTTGTACCGCGCCTATCTTCAGCAGCCAGAGAGGTTGAGCCGTTGCTAGGGGATACGACCTGGTCACTACCGCCGCAGCAAGACCATCCCGCTTTGCGGCGGGCTCTGGTGAAAACCAGTAGTGACTTAGAACCGATCCTCTAGCACGGTCCACGCCAATCCCTCTCTGGCACAGAGGATCCACTACCTGCCAGCCGGCATCGTGACAGTCACCATCATACAGGAGATATCTTTATATTATTATATTATATACAATATATTATGTCCCCATCATACAGGAGATATCTTTATATTATTATATACAATATATTATGTCACCATCATACAGGAGATATCTTTATATTATTATATTATATACAATATATTATGTCCCCATCATACAGGAGATATCTTTATATTATTATATACAATATATTATGTCACCATCATACAGGAGATATCTTTATATTATATACAATATATTATGTCCCCATCATACAGGAGATATCTTTATATTATTATATTATATACAATATATTATGTCCCCATCATACAGGAGATATCTTTATATTATTATATACAATATATTATGTCCCCATCATACAGGAGATATCTACCGGTATATATTATTATATACAATATATTATGTCACCATCATACAGGAGATATCTTTATATTATTATATACAATATATTATGTCCCCATCATACAGGAGATATCTTTATATTATTATATACAGTATATTATGTCCCCATCATACAGGAGATATCTTTATATTATTATATACAATATATTATGTCACCATCATACAGGAGATATCTTTATATTATTATATACAATATATTATGTCACCATCATACAGGAGATATCTTTATATTATTATATACAATATATTATGTCCCCATCATACAGGAGATATCTTTATATTATTATATACAATATATTATGTCCCCATCATACAGGAGATATCTTTATATTATTATTATATACAATATATTATGTCACCATCATACAGGAGATATCTTTATATTATTATATCCAATATATTATGTCACCATCATACAGGAGATATCTTTATATTATTATATTATATACAATATATTATGTCACCATCATACAGGAGATATCATTATATTATTATATACAATATATTATGTCACCATCATACAGGAGATATCATTATATTATTATATACAATATATTATGTCACCATCATACAGGAGATATCTTTATATTATTATATTATATACAATATATTATGTCCCCATCATACAGGAGATATCTTTATATTATTATATACAATATATTATGTCACCATCATACAGGAGATATCTTTATATTATTATATACAATATATTATGACACCATCATACAGGAGATATCATTATATTATTATATACAATATATTATGTCACCATCATACAGGAGATATCTTTATATTATTATATTATATACAATATATTATGTCCCCATCATACAGGAGATATCTCTATATTATTATATACAATATATTATGTCCCCATCATACAGGAGATATCTTTATATTATTATATTATATACAATATATTATGTCACCATCATACAGGAGATATCATTATATTATTATATACAATATATTATGTCACCATCATACAGGAGATATCTTTATATTATTATATTATATACAATATATTATGTCACCAACATACAGGAGATATCTTTATATTATTATATACAATATATTATGTCCCCATCATACAGGAGATATCTTTATATTATTATATACAATATATTATGTCATCATCATACAGGAGATATCTTTATATTATTATATACAATATATTATGTCCCCATCATACAGGAGATATCTTTATATTATTATATACAATATATTATGTCACCATCATACAGGAGATATCTTTATATTATTATATTATATACAATATATTATGTCCCCATCATACAGGAGATATCTTTATATTATTATATACAATATATTATGTCACCATCATACAGGAGATATCTTTATATTATTATATCATATACAATATATGATGTCCCCATCATACAGGAGATATCTTTATATTATTATATACAATATATTATGTCCCCATCATACAGGAGATATCTTTATATTATTATATACAATATATTATGTCACCATCATACAGGAGATATCTTTATATTATTATATACAATATATTATGTCCCCATCATACAGGAGATATCTTTATATTATTATATACAATATATTATGTCCCCATCATACAGGAGATATCTTTATATTATTATATACAATATATTATGTCACCATCATACAGGAGATATCTTTATATTATTATATACAATATATTATGTCACCATCATACAGGAGATATCTTTATATTATTATATACAATATATTATGTCACCATCATACAGGAGATATCTTTATATTATTATATACAATATATTATGTCCCCATCATACAGGAGATATCTTTATATTATTATATACAATATATTATGTCACCATCATACAGGAGATATCTTTATATTATTATATACAATATATTATGTCCCCATCATACAGGAGATATCTTTATATTATTATATACAATATATTATGTCACCATCATACAGGAGATATCTTTATATTATTATATACAATATATTATGTCCCCATCATACAGGAGATATCTTTATATTATTATATACAATATATTATGTCACCATCATACAGGAGATATCTTTATATTATTATATACAATATATTATGTCCCCATCATACAGGAGATATCTTTATATTATTATATCATATACAATATATTATGTCCCCATCATAAAGGAGATATCTTTATATTATATACAATATATTATGTCCCCATCATACAGGAGATATCTTTATATTATTATATTATATACAATATATTATGTCACCATCATACAGGAGATATCTTTATATTATTATATTATATACAATATATTATGTCACCATCATACAGGAGGTATCTTTATATTATTATATACAATATATTATGTCCCCATCATACAGGAGATATCTTTATATTATTATATCATATACAATATATTATGTCCCCATCATAAAGGAGATATCTTTATATTATATACAATATATTATGTCCCCATCATACAGGAGATATCTTTATATTATTATATTATATACAATATATTATGTCACCATCATACAGGAGATATCTTTATATTATTATATACAATATATTATGTCCCCATCATACAGGAGATATCTTTATATTATTATATACAATATATTATGTCCCCATCATACAGGAGATATCTTTATATTATTATATACAATATATTATGTCCCCATCATACAGGAGATATCTTTTTATTATTATATACAATATATTATGTCACCATCATACAGGAGATATCTTTATATTATTATATACAATATATTATGTCACCATCATACAGGAGATATCTTTATATTATTATATACAATATATTATGTCACCATCATACAGGAGATATCTTTATATTATTATATACAATATATTATGTCACCATCATACAGGAGATATCTTTATATTATTATATACAATATATTATGTCCCCATCATACAGGAGATATCTTTTTATTATTATATACAATATATTATGTCACCATCATACAGGAGATATCTTTATATTATTATATACAATATATTATGTCCCCATCATACAGGAGATATCTTTATATTATTATATATAATATATTATGTCCCCATCATACAGGAGATATCTTTATATTATTATATACAATATATTATGTCCCCATCATACAGGAGATATCTTTTTATTATTATATACAATATATTATGTCACCATCATACAGGAGATATCTTTATATTATTATATACAATATATTATGTCCCCATCATACAGGAGATATCTTTATATTATTATATACAATATATTATGTCCCCATCATACAGGAGATATCTTTATATTATTATATACAATATATTATGTCTCCATCATACAGGAGATATCTTTATATCATTATATTATATACAATATATTATGTCCCCATCATACAGGAGATATCTTTATATTATTATATACAATATATTATGTCACCATCATACAGGAGATATCTTTATATTATTATATTATATACAATATATTATGTCACCATCATACAGGAGATATCTTTATATTATTATATACAATATATTATGTCACCATCATACAGGAGATATCTTTATATCATTATATTATATACAATATATTATGTCACCATCATACAGGAGATATCATTATATTATTATATACAATATATTATGTCACCATCATACAGGAGATATCTTTATATTATTATATTATATACAATATATTATGTCCCCATCATACAGGAGATATCTTTATATTATTATATACAATATATTATGTCACCATCATACAGGAGATATCTTTATATTATTATATACAATATATTATGACACCATCATACAGGAGATATCATTATATTATTATATACAATATATTATGTCACCATCATACAGGAGATATCTTTATATTATTATATTATATACAATATATTATGTCCCCATCATACAGGAGATATCTCTATATTATTATATACAATATATTATGTCCCCATCATACAGGAGATATCTTTATATTATTATATTATATACAATATATTATGTCACCAACATACAGGAGATATCTTTATATTATTATATACAATATATTATGTCCCCATCGTACAGGAGATATCTTTATATTATTATATACAATATATTATGTCCCCATCATACAGGAGATATCTTTATATTATTATATACAATATATTATGTCACCATCATACAGGAGATATCTTTATATTATTATATTATATACAATATATTATGTCACCATCATACAGGAGATATCTTTATATTATTATATACAATATATTATGTCACCATCATACAGGAGATATCTTTATATTATTATATTACATACAATATATTATGTCACCATCATACAGGAGATATCTTTATATTATTATATACAATATATTATGTCACCATCATACAGGGGATATCTTTATATTATTATATACAATATATTATGTCCCCATCATACAGGAGATATCTTTATATTATATATACAATATATTATGTCCCCATCATACAGGAGATATCTTTATATTATTATATACAATATATTATGTCCCCATCATACAGGAGATATCTTTATATTATATTATATACAATATATTATGTCCCCATCATACAGGAGATATCTTTATATTATTATATACAATATATTATGTCACCATCATACAGGGGATATCTTTATATTATTATATACAATATATTATGTCCCCATCATACAGGAGATATCTTTATATTATTATATACAATATATTATGTCACCATCATACAGGAGATATCTTTATATCATTATATTATAAACAATAAATTATGTCCCCATCATACAGGAGATATCTTTATATTATTATATACAATATATTATGTCCCCATCATACAGGAGATATCTTTATATTATTATATTATATACAATATATTATTTCCCCATCATGCAGGAAATATATTTAGATTATTATATTATATACAATATATTATGTCACCATCATACAGGAAATATCTTCATATTATTATATACAATATATTATGTCACCATCATACAGGAGATATCTTTATATTATTATATACAATATATTATGTCCCCATCATACAGGAGATATCTTTATATTATCATATTATATACAATATATTATGTCCCCATCATACAGGAGATATCTTTATATTATTATATTATATACAATATATTATGTCACCATCATACAGGAGATATCTTTATATTATTATATACAATATATTATGTCACCATCATACAGGAGATATCTTTATATTATATACAATATATTATGTCACCATCATACAGGAGATATCTTTATATTATTATATTATATACAATATATTATGTCCCCATCATACAGGAGATATCTTTATATTATTATATACAATATATTATGTCACCATCATACAGGAGATATCTTTATATTATTATATACAATATATTATGTCCCCATCATACAGGAGATATCTTTATATTATTATATACAGTATATTATGTCCCCATCATACAGGAGATATCTTTATATTATTATATACAATATATTATGTCACCATCATACAGGAGATATCTTTATTATTATATACAATATATTATGTCACCATCATACAGGAGATATCTTTATATTATTATATACAATATATTATGTCACCATCATACAGGAGATATCTTTATATTATTATATTATATACAATATATTATGTCCCCATCATACAGGAGATATCTTTATATTATTATATACAATATATTATGTCACCATCATACAGGAGATATCTTTATATTATTATATACAATATATTATGTCCCCATCATACAGGAGATATCTTTATATTATTATATACAATATATTATGTCCCCATCATACAGGAGATATCTTTATATTATTATTATATACAATATATTATGTCACCATCATACAGGAGATATCTTTATATTATTATATACAATATATTATGTCACCATCATACAGGAGATATCTTTATATTATTATATACAATATATTATGTCACCATCATACAGGAGATATCTTTATATTATTATATGCAATATATTATGTCACCATCATACAGGAGATATCTTTATATTATTATATACAATATATTATGTCACCATCATACAGGAGATATCTTTATATTATTATATACAATATATTATGTCACCATCATACAGGAGATATCTTTATATTATTATATTATATACAATATATTATGTCATCATCATACAGGAGATATCTTTATATTATTATATACAATATATTATGTCCCCATCATACAGGAGATATCTTTATATTATTATATACAATATATTATGTCATCATCATACAGGAGATATCTTTATATTATTATATACAATATATTATGTCCCCATCATACAGGAGATATCTTTATATTATTATATACAATATATTATGTCATCATCATACAGGAGATATCTTTATATTATTATATACAATATATTATGTCCCCATCATACAGGAGATATCTTTATATTATTATATCATATACAATATATTATGTCCCCATCATACAGGAGATATCTTTATATTATTATATACAATATATTATGTCCCCATCATACAGGAGATATCTTTATATTATTATATACAATATATTATGTCACCATCATACAGGAGATATCTTTATATTATTATATACAATATATTATGTCCCCATCATACAGGAGATATCTTTATATTATTATATACAATATATTATGTCCCCATCATACAGGAGATATCTTTATATTATTATATACAATATATTATGTCACCATCATACAGGAGATATCTTTATATTATTATATACAATATATTATGTCCCCATCATACAGGAGATATCTTTATATTATTATATACAATATATTATGTCACCATCATACAGGAGATATCTTTATATTATTATATACAATATATTATGTCACCATCATACAGGAGATATCTTTATATTATTATATACAATATATTATGTCACCATCATACAGGAGATATCTTTATATTATTATATACAATATATTATGTCCCCATCATACAGGAGATATCTTTATATTATTATATACAATATATTATGTCACCATCATACAGGAGATATCTTTATATTATTATATACAATATATTATGTCCCCATCATACAGGAGATATCTTTATATTATTATATCATATACAATATATTATGTCCCCATCATAAAGGAGATATCTTTATATTATATACAATATATTATGTCCCCATCATACAGGAGATATCTTTATATTATTATATTATATACAATATATTATGTCCCCATCATACAGGAGGTATCTTTATATTATTATATACAATATATTATGTCCCCATCATACAGGAGATATCTTTATATTATTATATTATATACAATATATTATGTCCCCATCATACAGGAGATATCTTTATATTATTATATTATATACAATATATTATGTCCCCATCATACAGGAGATATATTTATATTATATACAATATATTATGTCCCCATCATACAGGAGATATATTTATATTATATACAATATATTATGTCACCATCATACAGGAGATATCTTTATATTATTATATACAATATATTATGTCACCATCATACAGGAGATATCTTTATATTATTATATTATATACAATATATTATGTCCCCATCATACAGGAGATATCTTTATATTATTATATACAATATATTATGTCCCCATCATACAGGAGATATCTTTATATTATTATATACAATATATTATGTCACCATCATACAGGAGATATCTTTATATTATTATATACAATATATTATGTCCCCATCATACAGGAGATATCTTTATATTATTATATTATATACAATATATTATGTCCCCATCACACAGGAGATATCTTTATATTATTATATACAATATATTATGTCCCCATCATACAGGAGATATCTTTATATTATTATATTATATACAATATATTATGTCACCATCATACAGGAGATATCTTTATATTATTATATACAATATATTATGTCCCCATCATACAGGAGATATCTTTATATTATTATATACAATATATTATGTCCCCATCATACAGGAGATATCTTTATATTATTATATACAATATATTATGTCCCCATCATACATGAGATATCTTTATATTATTATATACAATATATTATGTCACCATCATACAGGAGATATCTTTATATTATTATATTATATACAATATATTATGTCACCATCATACAGGAGATATCTTTTTATTATTATATACAATATATTATGTCACCATCATACAGGAGATATCATTATATTATTATATACAATATATTATGTCACCATCATACAGGAGATATCTTTATATTATTATATACAATATATTATGTCCCCATCATACAGGAGATATCTTTATATTATTATATACAATATATTATGTCCCCATCATACAGGAGATATCATTATATTATTATATACAATATATTATGTCCCCATCATACAGGAGATATCATTATATTATTATATACAATATATTATGTCACCATCATACAGGAGATATCTTTATATTATTATATACAATATATTATGTCACCATCATACAGGAGATATCATTATATTATTATATACAATATATTATGTCCCCATCATACAGGAGATATCTTTATATTATTATATACAATATATTATGTCCCCATCATACATGAGATATCTTTATATTATTATATACAATATATTATGTCACCATCATACAGGAGATATCTTTATATTATTATATCATATACAATATATTATGTCACCATCATACAGGAGATATCTTTTTATTATTATATACAATATATTATGTCACCATCATACAGGAGATATCTTTATATTATTATATTATATACAATATATTATGTCACCATCATACAGGAAATATCTTTATTATATTATATACAATATATTATGTCCCCATCATACAGGAGATATCTTTATATTATTATATACAATATATTATGTCACCATCATACAGGAGATATCTTTATATTATTATATACAATATATTATGTCACCATCATACAGGAGATATCTTTATATTATTATATTATATACAATATATTATGTCACCATCATACAGGAGATATCTTTATATTATTATATACAATATATTATGTCACCATCATACAGGAGATATCATTATATTATTATATTATATACAATATATTATGTCACCATCATACAGGAGATATCTTTATATTATTATATACAATATATTATGTCACCATCATACAGGAGATATCTTTATATTATTATATACAATATATTATGTCACCATCATACAGGAGATATCTTTATATTATTATATACAATATATTATGTCCCCATCATACAGGAGATATCTTTATATTATTATATACAATATATTATGTCACCATCATACAGGAGATATCTTTATATTATTATATACAATATATTATGTCCCCATCATACAGGAGATATCTTTATATTATTATATCATATACAATATATTATGTCCCCATCATAAAGGAGATATCTTTATATTATATACAATATATTATGTCCCCATCATACAGGAGATATCTTTATATTATTATATTATATACAATATATTATGTCCCCATCATACAGGAGGTATCTTTATATTATTATATACAATATATTATGTCCCCATCATACAGGAGATATCTTTATATTATTATATTATATACAATATATTATGTCCCCATCATACAGGAGATATCTTTATATTATTATATTATATACAATATATTATGTCCCCATCATACAGGAGATATATTTATATTATATACAATATATTATGTCCCCATCATACAGGAGATATATTTATATTATATACAATATATTATGTCACCATCATACAGGAGATATCTTTATATTATTATATACAATATATTATGTCACCATCATACAGGAGATATCTTTATATTATTATATTATATACAATATATTATGTCCCCATCATACAGGAGATATCTTTATATTATTATATACAATATATTATGTCCCCATCATACAGGAGATATCTTTATATTATTATATACAATATATTATGTCACCATCATACAGGAGATATCTTTATATTATTATATACAATATATTATGTCCCCATCATACAGGAGATATCTTTATATTATTATATACAATATATTATGTCACCATCATACAGAAGATATCTTTATATTATTATATTATATACAATATATTATGTCCCCATCACACAGGAGATATCTTTATATTATTATATACAATATATTATGTCCCCATCATACAGGAGATATCTTTATATTATTATATTATATACAATATATTATGTCACCATCATACAGGAGATATCTTTATATTATTATATACAATATATTATGTCCCCATCATACAGGAGATATCTTTATATTATTATATACAATATATTATGTCCCCATCATACAGGAGATATCTTTATATTATTATATACAATATATTATGTCCCCATCATACATGAGATATCTTTATATTATTATATACAATATATTATGTCACCATCATACAGGAGATATCTTTATATTATTATATTATATACAATATATTATGTCACCATCATACAGGAGATATCTTTTTATTATTATATACAATATATTATGTCACCATCATACAGGAGATATCATTATATTATTATATACAATATATTATGTCACCATCATACAGGAGATATCTTTATATTATTATATACAATATATTATGTCCCCATCATACAGGAGATATCTTTATATTATTATATACAATATATTATGTCCCCATCATACAGGAGATATCATTATATTATTATATACAATATATTATGTCCCCATCATACAGGAGATATCATTATATTATTATATACAATATATTATGTCACCATCATACAGGAGATATCTTTATATTATTATATACAATATATTATGTCACCATCATACAGGAGATATCATTATATTATTATATACAATATATTATGTCCCCATCATACAGGAGATATCTTTATATTATTATATACAATATATTATGTCCCCATCATACATGAGATATCTTTATATTATTATATACAATATATTATGTCACCATCATACAGGAGATATCTTTATATTATTATATCATATACAATATATTATGTCACCATCATACAGGAGATATCTTTTTATTATTATATACAATATATTATGTCACCATCATACAGGAGATATCTTTATATTATTATATTATATACAATATATTATGTCACCATCATACAGGAAATATCTTTATTATATTATATACAATATATTATGTCCCCATCATACAGGAGATATCTTTATATTATTATATACAATATATTATGTCACCATCATACAGGAGATATCTTTATATTATTATATACAATATATTATGTCACCATCATACAGGAGATATCTTTATATTATTATATTATATACAATATATTATGTCACCATCATACAGGAGATATCTTTATATTATTATATACAATATATTATGTCACCATCATACAGGAGATATCATTATATTATTATATTATATACAATATATTATGTCACCATCATACAGGAGATATCTTTATATTATTATATACAATTTCCTTATCGTCCCAAGGCAGCACACAGATGGGATATTTCATCCCCCAGTCTCCAACCTAGGACCGTCCACCTAGCAAGATAATTAAGAAATTAGCATAGTTAATTGCTGACCTGATAAGAACCCCCTCCTACAGATCACACCTGTGTTTAATTTTGTCCTCATTCCACCAGGAGATGTTCCACCTGCTCCTTCTACCTGTGGTTTTCCCTTTGTTTTGGATGTTTCTGGACTTACAGATCTTCTGATCAGCCTTGCGGGGTCCTGGCTGCAACGCAATTAAGTGCCGGTGCAGTATCCTGGCCATGACCTGGTCTCAGAGTATATTCTGAGCTTCATGCTTTACCAGTGTGGGGTCCTGGTAATACCTGTGCCAGTGTCCTGATATGAGCCATAAGCCAGCGCGGGGTCCTGGCCGACTCATACTGGTTCCGAGATGTTCCGTGTGCCCATCGCTTATCTCAGCCCTGCGGGGTCTTGGCTGCAACTTTTTGAAGTAAGTATTTGCCAGTGCGGGGTCCTGGCTGTTCCCTGCCATCAAATTTTTCCTGCTGGTGCAGTATCCTGGCAGAGGCAGATGGCAGGGATATGACCGGTGCAAGGTCCCGGTTTGAGGTAATGATGGATGATTAAATATTTAGGTAACCAGTGCAGTATCCTGGATAAATCATTCTGAACCTTTGGCTGATGTCATATTCCAGCCCTGTTTTGCCCTTCTATTATGCTGGTGAAGTATCCTGGCTGGGCTCCCTATACCTGACTGCCGGTGGAGTATCCTGGCGTATCGGTACCTTGCTTATGCCGGTGGAGTATCCTGGCGTATCGGTACCTTGCTTATGCCGGTGGAGTATCCTGGCGTATCGGTACAGCTGTCTCCTTGTGCCGGTGGAGTATCCTGGCTGGGCTCCCTATACCTGACTGCCGGTGGAGTATCCCGGCGTATCGGTATCTTGCTTATGCAGGTGGAGTATCCCGGCGTATCGGTACAGCTGTCTCCTTGTGCCGGTCCGGTCTGTCATCACTTCGGATGTCTGGATCTGGTCTGCTCCACAGTATATCCGGTGCTGGGTCCTGGTGAAGACTAGAAATCTCCATGAGGAGCAAATGTTTACTACACTTGCTGGCATCAGGTATGTTTCACGCTTAGGGGTTCCCTGGCATTAATAACATTACCCATCACATGGTCCTGCCAGCAGATATGTCCTTAAACCCTTTGTAGACTTCTCTGACCAGAATTATGGCTATAGCCGCTGTATTTCCTTAGATGATGTGCACAATGGGTTTTACATGGTGTCTATCTTGCTGTTCTGCAAATCCATCATGAGAATCATGGCGACCGTCTTTTGCGCTGCATTCTGGTAAATTGTATGAAGTGACGTCGCTTCAGGAATAAAGAGAAGTATCTTATCTATACTGTTGTAAGACATTTAGACTGCACAAGGCCTGTAATGCCTGTGGATACACTATTGTTCTCTGTTGTCAGCCATCCAGTCTGTATATGGCCTGTAATGCCTGTGGATACACTATTGTTCTCTGTTGTCAGCCATCCAGTCTGTATATATCCTATAGTGCTTGTTGTTACAGACTATTGTTCTCTGTTGTCAGCCATCCAGTCTGTATATATCCTATAGTACTTGTTGTTACAGGCTATTGTTCTCTGTTGTCAGCCATACAGTCTGTATATATCCTATAGTGCTTGTTGTTACAGACTATTGCTCTCTGTTGTCAGCCATCCAGTCTGTATATAGCCTATAGTACTTGTTGTTACAGGCTATTGTTCTCTGTTGTCAGCCATCCAGTCTGTATATAGCCTATAGTGCTTGTTGTTACAGGCTATTGTTCTCTGTTGTCAGCCATCCAGTCTGTATATATCCTATAGTGCTTGTTGTTACAGGCTATTGTTCTCTGTTGTCAGCCATACAGTCTGTATATAGCCTATAGTACTTGTTGTTACAGGCTATTGCTCTCTGTGGTCAGCCATCCAGTCTGTATATAGCCTATAGTGCTTGTTGTTACAGACTATTGTTCTCTGTTGTCAGCCATCCAGTCTGTATATATCCTATAGTACTTGTTGTTACAGGCTATTGTTCTCTGTTGTCAGCCATCCAGTCTGTATATAGCCTATAGTACTTGTTGTTACAGACTATTGTTCTCTGTTGTCAGCCATCCAGTCTGTATATATCCTATAGTACTTGTTGTTACAGACTATTGTTCTCTGTTGTCAGCCATACAGTCTGTATATAGCCTATAGTGCTTGTTGTTACAGACTATTGTTCTCTGTTGTCAGCCATACAGTCTGTATATAGCCTATAGTGCTTGTTGTTACAGACTATTGTTCTCTGTTGTCAGCCATCCAGTCTGTATATATCCTATAGTACTTGTTGTTACAGACTATTGCTCTCTGTTGTCAGCCATACAGTCTGTATATAGCCTATAGTACTTGTTGTTACAGGCTATTGTTCTCTGTTGTCAGCCATACAGTCTGTATATAGCCTATAGTACTTGTTGTTACAGGCTATTGTTCTCTGTTGTCAGCCATACAGTCTGTATATAGCCTATAGTACTTGTTGTTACAGGCTATTGTTCTCTGTTGTCAGCCATACAGTCTGTATATAGCCTATAGTACTTGTTGTTACAGGCTATTGTTCTCTGTTGTCAGCCATACAGTCTGTATATATCCTATAGTGCTTGTTGTTACAGACTATTGTTCTCTGTTGTCAGCCATCCAGTCTGTATATAGCCTATAGTGCTTGTTGTTACAGGCTATTGTTCTCTGTGGTCAGCCATACAGTCTGTATATATCCTATAGTGCTTGTTGTTACAGACTATTGTTCTCTGTTGTCAGCCATACAGTCTGTATATAGCCTATAGTACTTGTTGTTACAGACTATTGTTCTCTGTTGTCAGCCATCCAATCTGTATATAGCCTATAGTGCTTGTTGTTACAGGCTATTGCTCTCTGTTGTCAGCCATCCAGTCTGTATATAGCCTATAGTACTTGTTGTTACAGGCTATTGTTCTCTGTTGTCAGCCATACAGTCTGTATATAGCCTATAGTACTTGTTGTTACAGACTATTGTTCTCTGTTGTCAGCCATACAGTCTGTATATAGCCTATAGTACTTGTTGTTACAGGCTATTGTTCTCTGTTGTCAGCCATACAGTCTGTATATATCCTATAGTACTTGTTGTTACAGACTATTGCTCTCTGTTGTCAGCCATACAGTCTGTATATAGCCTATAGTACTTGTTGTTACAGACTATTGTTCTCTGTTGTCAGCCATACAGTCTGTATATAGCCTATAGTACTTGTTGTTACAGACTATTGTTCTCTGTTGTCAGCCATCCAGTCTGTATATAGCCTATAGTGCTTGTTGTTACAGACTATTGCTCTCTGTTGTCAGCCATACAGTCTGTATATAGCCTATAGTACTTGTTGTTACAGACTATTGTTCTCTGTTGTCAGCCATACAGTCTGTATATAGCCTATAGTACTTGTTGTTACAGACTATTGTTCTCTGTTGTCAGCCATACAGTCTGTATATAGCCTATAGTACTTGTTGTTACAGACTATTGTTCTCTGTTGTCAGCCATACAGTCTGTATATAGCCTATAGTACTTGTTGTTACAGACTATTGCTCTCTGTTGTCAGCCATACAGTCTGTATATAGCCTATAGTACTTGTTGTTACAGACTATTGTTCTCTGTTGTCAGCCATACAGTCTGTATATATCCTATAGTACTTGTTGTTACAGACTATTGTTCTCTGTTGTCAGCCATCCAGTCTGTGTATAGCCTATAGTGCTTGTTGTTACAGACTATTGCTCTCTGTTGTCAGCCATACAGTCTGTATATAGCCTATAGTACTTGTTGTTACAGACTATTGCTCTCTGTTGTCAGCCATACAGTCTGTATATAGCCTATAGTGCTTGTTGTTACAGACTATTGCTCTCTGTTGTCAGCCATACAGTCTGTATATAGCCTATAGTACTTGTTGTTACAGACTATTGCTCTCTGTTGTCAGCCATCCAGTCTGTATATAGCCTATAGTGCTTGTTGTTACAGGCTATTGTTCTCTGTTGTCAGCCATACAGTCTGTATATAGCCTATAGTACTTGTTGTTACAGACTATTGTTCTCTGTTGTCAGCCATCCAGTCTGTATATATCCTATAGTACTTGTTGTTACAGACTATTGTTCTCTGTTGTCAGCCATCCAGTCTGTATATAGCCTATAGTACTTGTTGTTACAGGCTATTGTTCTCTGTTGTCAGCCATCCAGTCTGTATATAGCCTATAGTACTTGTTGTTACAGGCTATTGTTCTCTGTTGTCAGCCATACAGTCTGTGTATAGCCTATAGTGCTTGTTGTTACAGGCTATTGTTCTCTGTTGTCAGCCATCCAGTCTGTATATAGCCTATAGTACTTGTTGTTACAGACTATTGTTCTCTGTTGTCAGCCATACAGTCTGTATATAGCCTATAGTACTTGTTGTTACAGACTATTGTTCTCTGTCAGCCATACAGTCTGTATATAGCCTATAGTACTTGTTGTTACAGACTATTGTTCTCTGTGGTCAGCCATACAGTCTGTATATAGCCTATAGTGCTTGTTGTTACAGACTATTGTTCTCTGTTGTCAGCCATCCAGTCTGTATATAGCCTATAGTACTTGTTGTTACAGACTATTGTTCTCTGTTGTCAGCCATCCAGTCTGTATATAGCCTATAGTACTTGTTGTTACAGACTATTGTTCTCTGTTGTCAGCCATCCAGTCTGTATATAGCCTATAGTACTTGTTGTTACAGACTATTGTTCTCTGTTGTCAGCCATCCAGTCTGTATATAGCCTATAGTGCTTGTTGTTACAGACTATTGTTCTCTGTCAGCCATCCAGTCTGTATATAGCCTATAGTACTTGTTGTTACAGACTATTGTTCTCTGTTGTCAGCCATCCAGTCTGTATATAGCCTATAGTACTTGTTGTTACAGACTATTGTTCTCTGTTGTCAGCCATCCAGTCTGTGTATAGCCTATAGTGCTTGTTGTTACAGGCTATTGTTCTCTGTTGTCAGCCATCCAGTCTGTATATAGCCTATAGTGCTTGTTGTTACAGGCTATTGCTCTCTGTTGTCAGCCATCCAGTCTGTATATAGCCTATAGTGCTTGTTGTTACAGACTATTGTTCTCTGTTGTCAGCCATACAGTCTGTATATAGCCTATAGTGCTTGTTGTTACAGACTATTGTTCTCTGTTGTCAGCCATACAGTCTGTATATATCCTATAGTGCTTGTTGTTACAGACTATTGTTCTCTGTTGTCAGCCATCCAGTCTGTATATAGCCTATAGTACTTGTTGTTACAGACTATTGTTCTCTGTTGTCAGCCATCCAGTCTGTATATATCCTATAGTGCTTGTTGTTACAGACTATTGCTCTCTGTTGTCAGCCATCCAGTCTGTATATATCCTATAGTACTTGTTGTTACAGGCTATTGTTCTCTGTTGTCAGCCATCCAGTCTGTATATATCCTATAGTGCTTGTTGTTACAGGCTATTGTTCTCTGTTGTCAGCCATACAGTCTGTATATAGCCTATAGTACTTGTTGTTACAGACTATTGTTCTCTGTTGTCAGCCATCCAGTCTGTATATAGCCTATAGTGCTTGTTGTTACAGGCTATTGTTCTCTGTTGTCAGCCATCCAGTCTGTATATAGCCTATAGTGCTTGTTGTTACAGGCTATTGTTCTCTGTTGTCAGCCATACAGTCTGTATATAGCCTATAGTGCTTGTTGTTACAGACTATTGTTCTCTGTTGTCAGCCATCCAGTCTGTATATATCCTATAGTACTTGTTGTTACAGACTATTGTTCTCTGTTGTCAGCCATCCAGTCTGTATATAGCCTATAGTACTTGTTGTTACAGACTATTGTTCTCTGTGGTCAGCCATCCAGTCTGTATATAGCCTATAGTACTTGTTGTTACAGGCTATTGTTCTCTGTTGTCAGCCATCCAGTCTGTATATATCCTATAGTGCTTGTTGTTACAGACTATTGTTCTCTGTTGTCAGCCATCCAGTCTGTATATATCCTATAGTACTTGTTGTTACAGGCTATTGTTCTCTGTTGTCAGCCATCCAGTCTGTATATAGCCTATAGTGCTTGTGGTTACAGGCTATTGTTCTCTGTTGTCAGCCATCCAGTCTGTATATAGCCTATAGTGCTTGTGGTTACAGGCTATTGTTCTCTGTTGTCAGCCATCCAGTCTGTATATAGCCTATAGTGCTTGTTGTTACAGGCTATTGTTCTCTGTTGTCAGCCATCCAGTCTGTATATAGCCTATAGTACTTGTTGTTACAGGCTATTGTTCTCTGTTGTCAGCCATACAGTCTGTATATATCCTATAGTGCTTGTTGTTACAGACTATTGCTCTCTGTTGTCAGCCATCCAGTCTGTATATATCCTATAGTACTTGTTGTTACAGACTATTGCTCTCTGTTGTCAGCCATACAGTCTGTATATAGCCTATAGTGCTTGTTGTTACAGACTATTGTTCTCTGTTGTCAGCCATCCAGTCTGTATATAGCCTATAGTGCTTGTTGTTACAGACTATTGCTCTCTGTTGTCAGCCATCCAGTCTGTATATATCCTATAGTACTTGTTGTTACAGACTATTGTTCTCTGTTGTCAGCCATACAGTCTGTATATATCCTATAGTACTTGTTGTTACAGGCTATTGTTCTCTGTTGTCAGCCATCCAGTCTGTATATAGCCTATAGTACTTGTTGTTACAGACTATTGTTCTCTGTTGTCAGCCATCCAGTCTGTATATAGCCTATAGTACTTGTTGTTACAGACTATTGTTCTCTGTTGTCAGCCATACAGTCTGTATATATCCTATAGTACTTGTTGTTACAGACTATTGTTCTCTGTTGTCAGCCATACAGTCTGTATATATCCTATAGTACTTGTTGTTACAGACTATTGTTCTCTGTTGTCAGCCATCCAGTCTGTATATATCCTATAGTGCTTGTTGTTACAGGCTATTGTTCTCTGTTGTCAGCCATCCAGTCTGTATATAGCCTATAGTACTTGTTGTTACAGACTATTGTTCTCTGTTGTCAGCCATCCAGTCTGTATATAGCCTATAGTACTTGTTGTTACAGGCTATTGCTCTCTGTTGTCAGCCATCCAGTCTGTATATAGCCTATAGTGCTTGTTGTTACAGGCTATTGTTCTCTGTTGTCAGCCATCCAGTCTGTATATAGCCTATAGTGCTTGTTGTTACAGACTATTGTTCTCTGTTGTCAGCCATCCAGTCTGTATATATCCTATAGTGCTTGTTGTTACAGGCTATTGTTCTCTGTTGTCAGCCATCCAGTCTGTATATAGCCTATAGTACTTGTTGTTACAGGCTATTGCTCTCTGTTGTCAGCCATACAGTCTGTGTATAGCCTATAGTGCTTGTTGTTACAGGCTATTGTTCTCTGTTGTCAGCCATCCAGTCTGTGTATAGCCTATAGTACTTGTTGTTACAGGCTATTGCTCTCTGTTGTCAGCCATACAGTCTGTGTATAGCCTATAGTGCTTGTTGTTACAGGCTATTGTTCTCTGTTGTCAGCCATCCAGTCTGTATATAGCCTATAGTGCTTGTTGTTACAGACTATTGTTCTCTGTTGTCAGCCATCCAGTCTGTATATATCCTATAGTGCTTGTTGTTACAGGCTATTGTTCTCTGTTGTCAGCCATCCAGTCTGTATATAGCCTATAGTACTTGTTGTTACAGGCTATTGCTCTCTGTTGTCAGCCATACAGTCTGTGTATATCCTATAGTACTTGTTGTTACAGGCTATTGTTCTCTGTTGTCAGCCATCCAGTCTGTATATAGCCTATAGTACTTGTTGTTACAGGCTATTGCTCTCTGTTGTCAGCCATACAGTCTGTGTATATCCTATAGTACTTGTTGTTACAGACTATTGCTCTCTGTTGTCAGCCATCCAGTCTGTATATAGCCTATAGTGCTTGTTGTTACAGACTATTGTTCTCTGTTGTCAGCCATCCAGTCTGTGTATAGCCTATAGTGCTTGTTGTTACAGGCTATTGTTCTCTGTTGTCAGCCATCCAGTCTGTATATAGCCTATAGTACTTGTTGTTACAGACTATTGCTCTCTGTTGTCAGCCATCCAGTCTGTATATAGCCTATAGTGCTTGTTGTTACAGACTATTGCTCTCTGTTGTCAGCCATCCAGTCTGTATATATCCTATAGTACTTGTTGTTACAGACTATTGTTCTCTGTTGTCAGCCATCCAGTCTGTATATAGCCTATAGTACTTGTTGTTACAGACTATTGTTCTCTGTTGTCAGCCATCCAGTCTGTATATATCCTATAGTGCTTGTTGTTACAGACTATTGCTCTCTGTTGTCAGCCATCCAGTCTGTATATAGCCTATAGTGCTTGTTGTTACAGACTATTGTTCTCTGTTGTCAGCCATCCAGTCTGTATATATCCTATAGTGCTTGTTGTTACAGACTATTGCTCTCTGTTGTCAGCCATCCAGTCTGTATATAGCCTATAGTACTTGTTGTTACAGGCTATTGTTCTCTGTTGTCAGCCATCCAGTCTGTATATATCCTATAGTACTTGTTGTTACAGGCTATTGTTCTCTGTTGTCAGCCATCCAGTCTGTATATATCCTATAGTGCTTGTTGTTACAGACTATTGCTCTCTGTTGTCAGCCATCCAGTCTGTATATATCCTATAGTGCTTGTTGTTACAGACTATTGTTCTCTGTTGTCAGCCATCCAGTCTGTGTATAGCCTATAGTGCTTGTTGTTACAGACTATTGCTCTCTGTTGTCAGCCATACAGTCTGTATATAGCCTATAGTGCTTGTTGTTACAGGCTATTGTTCTCTGTTGTCAGCCATACAGTCTGTATATAGCCTATAGTACTTGTTGTTACAGACTATTGTTCTCTGTTGTCAGCCATCCAGTCTGTATATAGCCTATAGTGCTTGTTGTTACAGACTATTGTTCTCTGTTGTCAGCCATCCAGTCTGTATATAGCCTATAGTACTTGTTGTTACAGGCTATTGTTCTCTGTTGTCAGCCATCCAGTCTGTGTATAGCCTATAGTGCTTGTTGTTACAGGCTATTGTTCTCTGTTGTCAGCCATCCAGTCTGTATATAGCCTATAGTACTTGTTGTTACAGACTATTGTTCTCTGTTGTCAGCCATACAGTCTGTATATAGCCTATAGTGCTTGTTGTTACAGACTATTGCTCTCTGTTGTCAGCCATCCAGTCTGTATATAGCCTATAGTACTTGTTGTTACAGGCTATTGTTCTCTGTTGTCAGCCATACAGTCTGTATATATCCTATAGTACTTGTTGTTACAGACTATTGTTCTCTGTTGTCAGCCATCCAATCTGTATATAGCCTATAGTGCTTGTTGTTACAGGCTATTGTTCTCTGTTGTCAGCCATCCAGTCTGTATATAGCCTATAGTACTTGTTGTTACAGACTATTGTTCTCTGTTGTCAGCCATCCAGTCTGTATATATCCTATAGTGCTTGTTGTTACAGACTATTGTTCTCTGTTGTCAGCCATCCAGTCTGTGTATAGCCTATAGTGCTTGTTGTTACAGGCTATTGTTCTCTGTTGTCAGCCATCCAGTCTGTATATAGCCTATAGTGCTTGTTGTTACAGACTATTGTTCTCTGTTGTCAGCCATCCAGTCTGTATATATCCTATAGTACTTGTTGTTACAGACTATTGTTCTCTGTTGTCAGCCATCCAGTCTGTATATAGCCTATAGTGCTTGTTGTTACAGACTATTGTTCTCTGTTGTCAGCCATCCAGTCTGTATATATCCTATAGTACTTGTTGTTACAGGCTATTGTTCTGTCAGCCATCCAGTCTGTATATAGCCTATAGTACTTGTTGTTACAGACTATTGTTCTCTGTTGTCAGCCATACAGTCTGTATATAGCCTATAGTGCTTGTTGTTACAGACTATTGTTCTCTGTTGTCAGCCATACAGTCTGTATATAGCCTATAGTACTTGTTGTTACAGGCTATTGCTCTCTGTTGTCAGCCATCCAGTCTGTATATAGCCTATAGTACTTGTTGTTACAGACTATTGTTCTCTGTTGTCAGCCATCCAGTCTGTATATAGCCTATAGTACTTGTTGTTACAGGCTATTGCTCTCTGTTGTCAGCCATCCAGTCTGTATATATCCTATAGTACTTGTTGTTACAGACTATTGTTCTCTGTTGTCAGCCATCCAGTCTGTATATAGCCTATAGTACTTGTTGTTACAGACTATTGTTCTCTGTTGTCAGCCATCCAGTCTGTATATAGCCTATAGTACTTGTTGTTACAGGCTATTGTTCTCTGTGGTCAGCCATCCAGTCTGTATATAGCCTATAGTGCTTGTTGTTACAGACTATTGTTCTCTGTTGTCAGCCATCCAGTCTGTATATAGCCTATAGTGCTTGTTGTTACAGGCTATTGCTCTCTGTTGTCAGCCATCCAGTCTGTATATAGCCTATAGTGCTTGTTGTTACAGACTATTGTTCTCTGTTGTCAGCCATCCAGTCTGTATATATCCTATAGTACTTGTTGTTACAGACTATTGCTCTCTGTTGTCAGCCATACAGTCTGTATATATCCTATAGTACTTGTTGTTACAGGCTATTGCTCTCTGTTGTCAGCCATCCAGTCTGTATATAGCCTATAGTACTTGTTGTTACAGGCTATTGTTCTCTGTTGTCAGCCATACAGTCTGTATATATCCTATAGTGCTTGTTGTTACAGACT
>NW_026609628.1:0-27531 GCF_029499605.1 Hyla sarda | reverse complement strand
TTCTCTTCCTCTTACTTTTTTTTCACGTTTTTTTACGTTTTTCTCCTTTTCGCCTCTTTTCTGGGCGTATTATTCTTCTTTTTCTTCTTTTTTTTCGTCTAATGCATACCCCATCAGTGCAGCAATGCTTATTCAATACCGCCAGCAGATGGAGACACTGGGGGATAATTTTCTAAGGATTTATACTGATTTTTCCTGTCTGAATTTGTCGCACAGAAAGTTGCAGGCCAAATATGTGTGACATTTCTGCGACTTGACTTTAGCTTCTAGAGCATTTTTACAACATTATACATAGGTGCTGAATACATAAAAAGCGACTGTTCAGCGACAGACAAGTCGCATCGGCTGAAAGTAGGCCAGAATGTCAGTCCATGTTGGAGCAGGTTTAGATACAGTCTAAAGTATAGATCTCAAAGTCTGTGCACAGAATTTAGCAAGGGCCTCGCACCTTCTGATGCATCAGGTAGGTGCACAATAGCATAGCCTAACCCTCTGTACTTTGGTCTATATTGATGCGGGACATAGACAGCCAGCTGATGACCAATCCATTAGTGCAATGGATGGCTGGAAGCATTTGTCTTTGCCTTTGCAATACCACAGAAGCAATGCATGGTCAATGTACAGCAATGACACACCTGTGTGAACAGCCAGGAGACCCCCCCCCCATGTTATGTTACATAGTTACATAGTTAGTACGGTCGAAAAAAGACATATGTCCATCAAGTTCAACCAGGGAATTAAGGGGTAGGGGTGTGGCGCGATATTGGGGAAGGGATGAGATTTTATATTTCTTCATAAGCATTAATCTTATTTTGTCAATTAGGAACATTCAGCACCCACCCGCTATCAAGGCAGCTGCCTATCATGTCATGCCCTACCTGCACAGGTGTGCTGGCTACTCAAATGATCCAATTAAGGAGGCCATTTAGTCAGCAGCAGCAGAAGTCCTGTGCCTGGACGCTCCAACAGCGGCCAGACACAAGCAGAAGCAGCAGAAGCAGCAGCAGCAGCACCACCTTTTGTTTTTTGGCTGCAGCAGCAGCAAGGCCCACAGGGCTGGCTAGCTGGCTAGCCAGCAAGCAGGTAGCAATGAAAGTAGGAATCTTTCTTTTTAACCCTGTAAGGGGGTGGTGCACTGTACCCGAAGATACTGCCATATCGGGTCAATGCATAGGGCGACGGAAGCAAGCTTCGAAATCGGCCCCCGTTCTCAAAAATCCATTTAATATATGGTCCCCAGATAGGGGACGTATCAGATATTAAACTGATAAGAACAGATACTACACTTGATCTTAGCCAAAAGGCCGAGAAGCGATAACCGTGAAAGGGGCGGGCCCAACAAGGTCCCCTTCATGGGCACTATCACTGCTTGCTGTCAGGGAGGCTGCCAGACAATTTTCCATGCACACTCTGGGCTGGGGGGCAGTCAACCACCAGTACACACAGCAGAACCTAAACCCATACCATTATTGCTAAGCAGCAAGACAGGGGCCCATTGCACTCCCACGGGGCCTTTTTAAATGCAATCCATAACCCGGATTTGCCAGGAACCCTTCTTACTCCTCCTACTTGCATGTGACACTGGGCTTAGGATCTGCATAGGAAACACACACACAAGCACACACCTACCTTTGTTGCCTGCAGATGCCTCCTTGGCTGTCCCCAAACGGTATCAAACCAACACCCACGGGAAGCTGTAAGCATAGAGGACATGCCTGCACCCCCATTGGACTTACCTGTGTGGTTAAACCCGGGTTATTTGACAACCTATGGCGGTGATGGTTCTGCTCAGGCAGAGCAGTGCTGATGCTCCTCATAAAGCTGTCGCTGCTGTGAAGGTTCTAGGTGACATCACAAATCCCTATGGTTACATACACAACAAAGCTGGGTTGTTGTTGTTTACACTCTGCAAGGCCTGTGGAAGTGAGTGACATCATAGCACTGTAGTTCTGAGGGTTCTAGATGGATGCAACAATCTCCTGTTGCTTCTATGAAGGCCATAATAGACGACATCACCAAACAGCTCCATAGTCACATACACAGCAAAGGAGAGATGTTGTTTACACCTAGTGATGTCAGTGGTATTGAGTGACATCACAGCACAGTGCTAAGGCTCCTGGCCTGGACACAGCAGCGGCTGCAATATCTCAACGGAGAATACGTTTATATATATGTGTGTGTGTGCGCGTATATATATATATATATATATATATATATATATATATATATATATTTCTCCGCCGAAATCACTTTTAAACCCATTTCCACCTTTTTTTCCCTTCTCTTCCTCTTACTTTTTTTTTCACGTTTTTTTTACGTTTTTCTCCTTTTCGCCTCTTTTCTGGGCGTATTATTCTTCTTTTTCTTCTTTTTTTTCGTCTAATGCATACCCCATCAGTGCAGCAATGCTTATTCAATACCGCCAGCAGATGGAGACACTGGGGGATAATTTTCTAAGGATTTATACTGATTTTTCCTGTCTGAATTTGTCGCACAGAAAGTTGCAGGCCAAATATGTGTGACATTTCTGCGACTTTAGCTTCTAGAGCATTTTTACAACATTATACATAGGTGCTGAATACATAAAAAGCGACTGTTCAGCGACAGACAAGTCGCATCGGCTGAAAGTAGGCCAGAATGTCAGTCCATGTTGGAGCAGGTTTAGATACAGTCTAAAGTATAGATCTCAAAGTCTGTGCACAGAATTTAGCAAGGGCCTCGCACCTTCTGATGCATCAGGTAGGTGCACAATAGCATAGCCTAACCCTCTGTACTTTGGTCTATATTGATGCGGGACATAGACAGCCAGCTGATGACCAATCCATTAGTGCAATGGATGGCTGGAAGCATTTGTCTTTGCCTTTGCAATACCACAGAAGCAATGCATGGTCAATGTACAGCAATGACACACCTGTGTGAACAGCCAGGAGACCCCCCCCCCATGTTATGTTACATAGTTACATAGTTAGTACGGTCGAAAAAAGACATATGTCCATCAAGTTCAACCAGGGAATTAAGGGGTAGGGGTGTGGCGCGATATTGGGGAAGGGATGAGATTTTATATTTCTTCATAAGCATTAATCTTATTTTGTCAATTAGGAACATTCAGCACCCACCCGCTATCAAGGCAGCTGCCTATCATGTCATGCCCTACCTGCACAGGTGTGCTGGCTACTCAAATGATCCAATTAAGGAGGCCATTTAGTCAGCAGCAGCAGAAGTCCTGTGCCTGGACGCTCCAACAGCGGCCAGACACAAGCAGAAGCAGCAGAAGCAGCAGCAGCAGCACCACCTTTTGTTTTTTGGCTGCAGCAGCAGCAAGGCCCACAGGGCTGGCTAGCTGGCTAGCCAGCAAGCAGGTAGCAATGAAAGTAGGAATCTTTCTTTTTAACCCTGTAAGGGGGTGGTGCACTGTACCCGAAGATACTGCCATATCGGGTCAATGCATAGGGCGACGGAAGCAAGCTTCGAAATCGGCCCCCGTTCTCAAAAATCCATTTAATATATGGTCCCCAGATAGGGGACGTATCAGATATTAAACTGATAAGAACAGATACTACACTTGATCTTAGCCAAAAGGCCGAGAAGCGATAACCGTGAAAGGGCGGGCCCAACAAGGTCCCCTTCATGGGCACTATCACTGCTTGCTGTCAGGGAGGCTGCCAGACAATTTTCCATGCACACTCTGGGCTGGGGGGCAGTCAACCACCAGTACACACAGCAGAACCTAAACCCATACCATTATTGCTAAGCAGCAAGACAGGGGCCCATTGCACTCCCACGGGGCCTTTTTAAATGCAATCCATAACCCGGATTTGCCAGGAACCCTTCTTACTCCTCCTACTTGCATGTGACACTGGGCTTAGGATCTGCATAGGAAACACACACACAAGCACACACCTACCTTTGTTGCCTGCAGATGCCTCCTTGGCTGTCCCCAAACGGTATCAAACCAACACCCACGGGAAGCTGTAAGCATAGAGGACATGCCTGCACCCCATTGGACTTACCTGTGTGGGTTAAACCCGGGTTATTTGACAACCTATGGCGGTGATGGTTCTGCTCAGGCAGAGCAGTGCTGATGCTCCTCATAAAGCTGTCGCTGCTGTGAAGGTTCTAGGTGACATCACAAATCCCTATGGTTACATACACAACAAAGCTGGGTTGTTGTTGTTTACACTCTGCAAGGCCTGTGGAAGTGAGTGACATCATAGCACTGTAGTTCTGAGGGTTCTAGATGGATGCAACAATCTCCTGTTGCTTCTATGAAGGCCATAATAGACGACATCACCAAACAGCTCCATAGTCACATACACAGCAAAGGAGAGATGTTGTTTACACCTAGTGATGTCAGTGGTATTGAGTGACATCACAGCACAGTGCTAAGGCTCCTGGGCCTGGACACAGCAGCGGCTGCAATATCTCAACGGAGAATACGTTTATATATATGTGTGTGTGTGCGCGTATATATATATATATATATATATATATATATATATATATATATATTTCTCCGCCGAAATCACTTTTAAACCCATTTCCACCTTTTTTTTCCCTTCTCTTCCTCTTACTTTTTTTTCACGTTTTTTTACGTTTTTCTCCTTTTCGCCTCTTTTCTGGGCGTATTATTCTTCTTTTTCTTCTTTTTTTTCGTCTAATGCATACCCCATCAGTGCAGCAATGCTTATTCAATACCGCCAGCAGATGGAGACACTGGGGGATAATTTTCTAAGGATTTATACTGATTTTTCCTGTCTGAATTTGTCGCACAGAAAGTTGCAGGCCAAATATGTGTGACATTTCTGCGACTTTAGCTTCTAGAGCATTTTTACAACATTATACATAGGTGCTGAATACATAAAAAGCGACTGTTCAGCGACAGACAAGTCGCATCGGCTGAAAGTAGGCCAGAATGTCAGTCCATGTTGGAGCAGGTTTAGATACAGTCTAAAGTATAGATCTCAAAGTCTGTGCACAGAATTTAGCAAGGCCTCGCACCTTCTGATGCATCAGGTAGGTGCACAATAGCATAGCCTAACCCTCTGTACTTTGGTCTATATTGATGCGGGACATAGACAGCCAGCTGATGACCAATCCATTAGTGCAATGGATGGCTGGAAGCATTTGTCTTTGCCTTTGCAATACCACAGAAGCAATGCATGGTCAATGTACAGCAATGACACACCTGTGTGAACAGCCAGGAGACCCCCCCCCCATGTTATGTTACATAGTTACATAGTTAGTACGGTCGAAAAAAAGACATATGTCCATCAAGTTCAACCAGGGAATTAAGGGGTAGGGGTGTGGCGCGATATTGGGGAAGGGATGAGATTTTATATTTCTTCATAAGCATTAATCTTATTTTGTCAATTAGGAACATTCAGCACCCACCCGCTATCAAGGCAGCTGCCTATCATGTCATGCCCTACCTGCACAGGTGTGCTGGCTACTCAAATGATCCAATTAAGGAGGCCATTTAGTCAGCAGCAGCAGAAGTCCTGTGCCTGGACGCTCCAACAGCGGCCAGACACAAGCAGAAGCAGCAGAAGCAGCAGCAGCAGCACCACCTTTTGTTTTTTGGCTGCAGCAGCAGCAAGGCCCACAGGGCTGGCTAGCTGGCTAGCCAGCAAGCAGGTAGCAATGAAAGTAGGAATCTTTCTTTTTAACCCTGTAAGGGGGTGGTGCACTGTACCCGAAGATACTGCCATATCGGGTCAATGCATAGGGCGACGGAAGCAAAGCTTCGAAATCGGCCCCCGTTCTCAAAAATCCATTTAATATATGGTCCCCAGATAGGGGACGTATCAGATATTAAACTGATAAGAACAGATACTACACTTGATCTTAGCCAAAAGGCCGAGAAGCGATAACCGTGAAAGGGGCGGGCCCAACAAGGTCCCCTTCATGGGCACTATCACTGCTTGCTGTCAGGGAGGCTGCCAGACAATTTTCCATGCACACTCTGGGCTGGGGGGCAGTCAACCACCAGTACACACAGCAGAACCTAAACCCATACCATTATTGCTAAGCAGCAAGACAGGGGCCCATTGCACTCCCACGGGGCCTTTTTAAATGCAATCCATAACCCGGATTTGCCAGGAACCCTTCTTACTCCTCCTACTTGCATGTGACACTGGGCTTAGGATCTGCATAGGAAACACACACACAAGCACACACCTACCTTTGTTGCCTGCAGATGCCTCCTTGGCTGTCCCCAAACGGTATCAAACCAACACCCACGGGAAGCTGTAAGCATAGAGGACATGCCTGCACCCCATTGGACTTACCTGTGTGGGTTAAACCCGGGTTATTTGACAACCTATGGCGGTGATGGTTCTGCTCAGGCAGAGCAGTGCTGATGCTCCTCATAAAGCTGTCGCTGCTGTGAAGGTTCTAGGTGACATCACAAATCCCTATGGTTACATACACAACAAAGCTGGGTTGTTGTTGTTTACACTCTGCAAGGCCTGTGGAAGTGAGTGACATCATAGCACTGTAGTTCTGAGGGTTCTAGATGGATGCAACAATCTCCTGTTGCTTCTATGAAGGCCATAATAGACGACATCACCAAACAGCTCCATAGTCACATACACAGCAAAGGAGAGATGTTGTTTACACCTAGTGATGTCAGTGGTATTGAGTGACATCACAGCACAGTGCTAAGGCTCCTGGGCCTGGACACAGCAGCGGCTGCAATATCTCAACGGAGAATACGTTTATATATATGTGTGTGTGTGCGCGTATATATATATATATATATATATATATATATATATATATATATATTTCTCCGCCGAAATCACTTTTAAACCCATTTCCACCTTTTTTTCCCTTCTCTTCCTCTTACTTTTTTTTCACGTTTTTTTACGTTTTTCTCCTTTTCGCCTCTTTTCTGGGCGTATTATTCTTCTTTTTCTTCTTTTTTTTCGTCTAATGCATACCCCATCAGTGCAGCAATGCTTATTCAATACCGCCAGCAGATGGAGACACTGGGGGATAATTTTCTAAGGATTTATACTGATTTTTCCTGTCTGAATTTGTCGCACAGAAAGTTGCAGGCCAAATATGTGTGACATTTCTGCGACTTTAGCTTCTAGAGCATTTTTACAACATTATACATAGGTGCTGAATACATAAAAAGCGACTGTTCAGCGACAGACAAGTCGCATCGGCTGAAAGTAGGCCAGAATGTCAGTCCATGTTGGAGCAGGTTTAGATACAGTCTAAAGTATAGATCTCAAAGTCTGTGCACAGAATTTAGCAAGGGCCTCGCACCTTCTGATGCATCAGGTAGGTGCACAATAGCATAGCCTAACCCTCTGTACTTTGGTCTATATTGATGCGGGACATAGACAGCCAGCTGATGACCAATCCATTAGTGCAATGGATGGCTGGAAGCATTTGTCTTTGCCTTTGCAATACCACAGAAGCAATGCATGGTCAATGTACAGCAATGACACACCTGTGTGAACAGCCAGGAGACCCCCCCCCCCCATGTTATGTTACATAGTTACATAGTTAGTACGGTCGAAAAAAGACATATGTCCATCAAGTTCAACCAGGGAATTAAGGGGTAGGGGTGTGGCGCGATATTGGGGAAGGGATGAGATTTTATATTTCTTCATAAGCATTAATCTTATTTTGTCAATTAGGAACATTCAGCACCCACCCGCTATCAATGCAGCTGCCTATCATGTCATGCCCTACCTGCACAGGTGTGCTGGCTACTCAAATGATCCAATTAAGGAGGCCATTTAGTCAGCAGCAGCAGAAGTCCTGTGCCTGGACGCTCCAACAGCGGCCAGACACAAGCAGAAGCAGCAGAAGCAGCAGCAGCAGCACCACCTTTTGTTTTTTGGCTGCAGCAGCAGCAAGGCCCACAGGGCTGGCTAGCTGGCTAGCCAGCAAGCAGGTAGCAATGAAAGTAGGAATCTTTCTTTTTAACCCTGTAAGGGGGTGGTGCACTGTACCCGAAGATACTGCCATATCGGGTCAATGCATAGGGCGACGGAAGCAAGCTTCGAAATCGGCCCCCGTTCTCAAAAATCCATTTAATATATGGTCCCCAGATAGGGGACGTATCAGATATTAAACTGATAAGAACAGATACTACACTTGATCTTAGCCAAAAGGCCGAGAAGCGATAACCGTGAAAGGGGCGGGCCCAACAAGGTCCCCTTCATGGGCACTATCACTGCTTGCTGTCAGGGAGGCTGCCAGACAATTTTCCATGCACACTCTGGGCTGGGGGGCAGTCAACCACCAGTACACACAGCAGAACCTAAACCCATACCATTATTGCTAAGCAGCAAGACAGGGGCCCATTGCACTCCCACGGGGCCTTTTTAAATGCAATCCATAACCCGGATTTGCCAGGAACCCTTCTTACTCCTCCTACTTGCATGTGACACTGGGCTTAGGATCTGCATAGGAAACACACACACAAGCACACACCTACCTTTGTTGCCTGCAGATGCCTCCTTGGCTGTCCCCAAACGGTATCAAACCAACACCCACGGGAAGCTGTAAGCATAGAGGACATGCCTGCACCCCATTGGACTTACCTGTGTGGGTTAAACCCGGGTTATTTGACAACCTATGGCGGTGATGGTTCTGCTCAGGCAGAGCAGTGCTGATGCTCCTCATAAAGCTGTCGCTGCTGTGAAGGTTCTAGGTGACATCACAAATCCCTATGGTTACATACACAACAAAGCTGGGTTGTTGTTGTTTACACTCTGCAAGGCCTGTGGAAGTGAGTGACATCATAGCACTGTAGTTCTGAGGGTTCTAGATGGATGCAACAATCTCCTGTTGCTTCTATGAAGGCCATAATAGACGACATCACCAAACAGCTCCATAGTCACATACACAGCAAAGGAGAGATGTTGTTTACACCTAGTGATGTCAGTGGTATTGAGTGACATCACAGCACAGTGCTAAGGCTCCTGGGCCTGGACACAGCAGCGGCTGCAATATCTCAACGGAGAATACGTTTATATATATGTGTGTGTGTGCGCGTATATATATATATATATATATATATATATATATATATATATATTTCTCCGCCGAAATCACTTTTAAACCCATTTCCACCTTTTTTTCCCTTCTCTTCCTCTTACTTTTTTTTCACGTTTTTTTACGTTTTTCTCCTTTTCGCCTCTTTTCTGGGCGTATTATTCTTCTTTTTCTTCTTTTTTTTCGTCTAATGCATACCCCATCAGTGCAGCAATGCTTATTCAATACCGCCAGCAGATGGAGACACTGGGGGATAATTTTCTAAGGATTTATACTGATTTTTCCTGTCTGAATTTGTCGCACAGAAAGTTGCAGGCCAAATATGTGTGACATTTCTGCGACTTTAGCTTCTAGAGCATTTTTACAACATTATACATAGGTGCTGAATACATAAAAAGCGACTGTTCAGCGACAGACAAGTCGCATCGGCTGAAAGTAGGCCAGAATGTCAGTCCATGTTGGAGCAGGTTTAGATACAGTCTAAAGTATAGATCTCAAAGTCTGTGCACAGAATTTAGCAAGGGCCTCGCACCTTCTGATGCATCAGGTAGGTGCACAATAGCATAGCCTAACCCTCTGTACTTTGGTCTATATTGATGCGGGACATAGACAGCCAGCTGATGACCAATCCATTAGTGCAATGGATGGCTGGAAGCATTTGTCTTTGCCTTTGCAATACCACAGAAGCAATGCATGGTCAATGTACAGCAATGACACACCTGTGTGAACAGCCAGGAGACCCCCCCCCCATGTTATGTTACATAGTTACATAGTTAGTACGGTCGAAAAAAGACATATGTCCATCAAGTTCAACCAGGGAATTAAGGGGTAGGGGTGTGGCGCGATATTGGGGAAGGGATGAGATTTTATATTTCTTCATAAGCATTAATCTTATTTTGTCAATTAGGAACATTCAGCACCCACCCGCTATCAAGGCAGCTGCCTATCATGTCATGCCCTACCTGCACAGGTGTGCTGGCTACTCAAATGATCCAATTAAGGAGGCCATTTAGTCAGCAGCAGCAGAAGTCCTGTGCCTGGACGCTCCAACAGCGGCCAGACACAAGCAGAAGCAGCAGAAGCAGCAGCAGCAGCACCACCTTTTGTTTTTTGGCTGCAGCAGCAGCAAGGCCCACAGGGCTGGCTAGCTGGCTAGCCAGCAAGCAGGTAGCAATGAAAGTAGGAATCTTTCTTTTTAACCCTGTAAGGGGGTGGTGCACTGTACCCGAAGATACTGCCATATCGGGTCAATGCATAGGGCGACGGAAGCAAGCTTCGAAATCGGCCCCCGTTCTCAAAAATCCATTTAATATATGGTCCCCAGATAGGGGACGTATCAGATATTAAACTGATAAGAACAGATACTACACTTGATCTTAGCCAAAAGGCCGAGAAGCGATAACCGTGAAAGGGGCGGGCCCAACAAGGTCCCCTTCATGGGCACTATCACTGCTTGCTGTCAGGGAGGCTGCCAGACAATTTTCCATGCACACTCTGGGCTGGGGGGCAGTCAACCACCAGTACACACAGCAGAACCTAAACCCATACCATTATTGCTAAGCAGCAAGACAGGGGCCCATTGCACTCCCACGGGGCCTTTTTAAATGCAATCCATAACCCGGATTTGCCAGGAACCCTTCTTACTCCTCCTACTTGCATGTGACACTGGGCTTAGGATCTGCATAGGAAACACACACACAAGCACACACCTACCTTTGTTGCCTGCAGATGCCTCCTTGGCTGTCCCCAAACGGTATCAAACCAACACCCACGGGAAGCTGTAAGCATAGAGGACATGCCTGCACCCCATTGGACTTACCTGTGTGGGTTAAACCTGGGTTATTTGACAACCTATGGCGGTGATGGTTCTGCTCAGGCAGAGCAGTGCTGATGCTCCTCATAAAGCTGTCGCTGCTGTGAAGGTTCTAGGTGACATCACAAATCCCTATGGTTACATACACAACAAAGCTGGGTTGTTGTTGTTTACACTCTGCAAGGCCTGTGGAAGTGAGTGACATCATAGCACTGTAGTTCTGAGGGTTCTAGATGGATGCAACAATCTCCTGTTGCTTCTATGAAGGCCATAATAGACGACATCACCAAACAGCTCCATAGTCACATACACAGCAAAGGAGAGATGTTGTTTACACCTAGTGATGTCAGTGGTATTGAGTGACATCACAGCACAGTGCTAAGGCTCCTGGGCCTGGACACAGCAGCGGCTGCAATATCTCAACGGAGAATACGTTTATATATATGTGTGTGTGTGCGCGTATATATATATATATATATATATATATATATATATATATATATATTTCTCCGCCGAAATCACTTTTAAACCCATTTCCACCTTTTTTTCCCTTCTCTTCCTCTTACTTTTTTTTCACGTTTTTTTACGTTTTTCTCCTTTTCGCCTCTTTTCTGGGCGTATTATTCTTCTTTTTCTTCTTTTTTTTCGTCTAATGCATACCCCATCAGTGCAGCAATGCTTATTCAATACCGCCAGCAGATGGAGACACTGGGGGATAATTTTCTAAGGATTTATACTGATTTTTCCTGTCTGAATTTGTCGCACAGAAAGTTGCAGGCCAAATATGTGTGACATTTCTGCGACTTTAGCTTCTAGAGCATTTTTACAACATTATACATAGGTGCTGAATACATAAAAAGCGACTGTTCAGCGACAGACAAGTCGCATCGGCTGAAAGTAGGCCAGAATGTCAGTCCATGTTGGAGCAGGTTTAGATACAGTCTAAAGTATAGATCTCAAAGTCTGTGCACAGAATTTAGCAAGGGCCTCGCACCTTCTGATGCATCAGGTAGGTGCACAATAGCATAGCCTAACCCTCTGTACTTTGGTCTATATTGATGCGGGACATAGACAGCCAGCTGATGACCAATCCATTAGTGCAATGGATGGCTGGAAGCATTTGTCTTTGCCTTTGCAATACCACAGAAGCAATGCATGGTCAATGTACAGCAATGACACACCTGTGTGAACAGCCAGGAGACCCCCCCCCCATGTTATGTTACATAGTTACATAGTTAGTACGGTCGAAAAAAGACATATGTCCATCAAGTTCAACCAGGGAATTAAGGGGTAGGGGTGTGGCGCGATATTGGGGAAGGGATGAGATTTTATATTTCTTCATAAGCATTAATCTTATTTTGTCAATTAGGAACATTCAGCACCCACCCGCTATCAAGGCAGCTGCCTATCATGTCATGCCCTACCTGCACAGGTGTGCTGGCTACTCAAATGATCCAATTAAGGAGGCCATTTAGTCAGCAGCAGCAGAAGTCCTGTGCCTGGACGCTCCAACAGCGGCCAGACACAAGCAGAAGCAGCAGAAGCAGCAGCAGCAGCACCACCTTTTGTTTTTTGGCTGCAGCAGCAGCAAGGCCCACAGGGCTGGCTAGCTGGCTAGCCAGCAAGCAGGTAGCAATGAAAGTAGGAATCTTTCTTTTTAACCCTGTAAGGGGGTGGTGCACTGTACCCGAAGATACTGCCATATCGGGTCAATGCATAGGGCGACGGAAGCAAGCTTCGAAATCGGCCCCCGTTCTCAAAAATCCATTTAATATATGGTCCCCAGATAGGGGACGTATCAGATATTAAACTGATAAGAACAGATACTACACTTGATCTTAGCCAAAAGGCCGAGAAGCGATAACCGTGAAAGGGGCGGGCCCAACAAGGTCCCCTTCATGGGCACTATCACTGCTTGCTGTCAGGGAGGCTGCCAGACAATTTTCCATGCACACTCTGGGCTGGGGGGCAGTCAACCACCAGTACACACAGCAGAACCTAAACCCATACCATTATTGCTAAGCAGCAAGACAGGGGCCCATTGCACTCCCACGGGGCCTTTTTAAATGCAATCCATAACCCGGATTTGCCAGGAACCCTTCTTACTCCTCCTACTTGCATGTGACACTGGGCTTAGGATCTGCATAGGAAACACACACACAAGCACACACCTACCTTTGTTGCCTGCAGATGCCTCCTTGGCTGTCCCCAAACGGTATCAAACCAACACCCACGGGAAGCTGTAAGCATAGAGGACATGCCTGCACCCCATTGGACTTACCTGTGTGGGTTAAACCCGGGTTATTTGACAACCTATGGCGGTGATGGTTCTGCTCAGGCAGAGCAGTGCTGATGCTCCTCATAAAGCTGTCGCTGCTGTGAAGGTTCTAGGTGACATCACAAATCCCTATGGTTACATACACAACAAAGCTGGGTTGTTGTTGTTTACACTCTGCAAGGCCTGTGGAAGTGAGTGACATCATAGCACTGTAGTTCTGAGGGTTCTAGATGGATGCAACAATCTCCTGTTGCTTCTATGAAGGCCATAATAGACGACATCACCAAACAGCTCCATAGTCACATACACAGCAAAGGAGAGATGTTGTTTACACCTAGTGATGTCAGTGGTATTGAGTGACATCACAGCACAGTGCTAAGGCTCCTGGGCCTGGACACAGCAGCGGCTGCAATATCTCAACGGAGAATACGTTTATATATATGTGTGTGTGTGCGCGTATATATATATATATATATATATATATATATATATATATATATTTCTCCGCCGAAATCACTTTTAAACCCATTTCCACCTTTTTTTCCCTTCTCTTCCTCTTACTTTTTTTTCACGTTTTTTTACGTTTTTCTCCTTTTCGCCTCTTTTCTGGGCGTATTATTCTTCTTTTTCTTCTTTTTTTTCGTCTAATGCATACCCCATCAGTGCAGCAATGCTTATTCAATACCGCCAGCAGATGGAGACACTGGGGGATAATTTTCTAAGGATTTATACTGATTTTTCCTGTCTGAATTTGTCGCACAGAAAGTTGCAGGCCAAATATGTGTGACATTTCTGCGACTTTAGCTTCTAGAGCATTTTTACAACATTATACATAGGTGCTGAATACATAAAAAGCGACTGTTCAGCGACAGACAAGTCGCATCGGCTGAAAGTAGGCCAGAATGTCAGTCCATGTTGGAGCAGGTTTAGATACAGTCTAAAGTATAGATCTCAAAGTCTGTGCACAGAATTTAGCAAGGGCCTCGCACCTTCTGATGCATCAGGTAGGTGCACAATAGCATAGCCTAACCCTCTGTACTTTGGTCTATATTGATGCGGGACATAGACAGCCAGCTGATGACCAATCCATTAGTGCAATGGATGGCTGGAAGCATTTGTCTTTGCCTTTGCAATACCACAGAAGCAATGCATGGTCAATGTACAGCAATGACACACCTGTGTGAACAGCCAGGAGACCCCCCCCCCATGTTATGTTACATAGTTACATAGTTAGTACGGTCGAAAAAAGACATATGTCCATCAAGTTCAACCAGGGAATTAAGGGGTAGGGGTGTGGCGCGATATTGGGGAAGGGATGAGATTTTATATTTCTTCATAAGCATTAATCTTATTTTGTCAATTAGGAACATTCAGCACCCACCCGCTATCAAGGCAGCTGCCTATCATGTCATGCCCTACCTGCACAGGTGTGCTGGCTACTCAAATGATCCAATTAAGGAGGCCATTTAGTCAGCAGCAGCAGAAGTCCTGTGCCTGGACGCTCCAACAGCGGCCAGACACAAGCAGAAGCAGCAGAAGCAGCAGCAGCAGCACCACCTTTTGTTTTTTGGCTGCAGCAGCAGCAAGGCCCACAGGGCTGGCTAGCTGGCTAGCCAGCAAGCAGGTAGCAATGAAAGTAGGAATCTTTCTTTTTAACCCTGTAAGGGGGTGGTGCACTGTACCCGAAGATACTGCCATATCGGGTCAATGCATAGGGCGACGGAAGCAAGCTTCGAAATCGGCCCCCGTTCTCAAAAATCCATTTAATATATGGTCCCCAGATAGGGGACGTATCAGATATTAAACTGATAAGAACAGATACTACACTTGATCTTAGCCAAAAGGCCGAGAAGCGATAACCGTGAAAGGGGCGGGCCCAACAAGGTCCCCTTCATGGGCACTATCACTGCTTGCTGTCAGGGAGGCTGCCAGACAATTTTCCATGCACACTCTGGGCTGGGGGGCAGTCAACCACCAGTACACACAGCAGAACCTAAACCCATACCATTATTGCTAAGCAGCAAGACAGGGGCCCATTGCACTCCCACGGGGCCTTTTTAAATGCAATCCATAACCCGGATTTGCCAGGAACCCTTCTTACTCCTCCTACTTGCATGTGACACTGGGCTTAGGATCTGCATAGGAAACACACACACAAGCACACACCTACCTTTGTTGCCTGCAGATGCCTCCTTGGCTGTCCCCAAACGGTATCAAACCAACACCCACGGGAAGCTGTAAGCATAGAGGACATGCCTGCACCCCATTGGACTTACCTGTGTGGGTTAAACCCGGGTTATTTGACAACCTATGGCGGTGATGGTTCTGCTCAGGCAGAGCAGTGCTGATGCTCCTCATAAAGCTGTCGCTGCTGTGAAGGTTCTAGGTGACATCACAAATCCCTATGGTTACATACACAACAAAGCTGGGTTGTTGTTGTTTACACTCTGCAAGGCCTGTGGAAGTGAGTGACATCATAGCACTGTAGTTCTGAGGGTTCTAGATGGATGCAACAATCTCCTGTTGCTTCTATGAAGGCCATAATAGACGACATCACCAAACAGCTCCATAGTCACATACACAGCAAAGGAGAGATGTTGTTTACACCTAGTGATGTCAGTGGTATTGAGTGACATCACAGCACAGTGCTAAGGCTCCTGGGCCTGGACACAGCAGCGGCTGCAATATCTCAACGGAGAATACGTTTATATATATGTGTGTGTGTGCGCGTATATATATATATATATATATATATATATATATATATATATATATTTCTCCGCCGAAATCACTTTTAAACCCATTTCCACCTTTTTTTCCCTTCTCTTCCTCTTACTTTTTTTTCACGTTTTTTTACGTTTTTCTCCTTTTCGCCTCTTTTCTGGGCGTATTATTCTTCTTTTTCTTCTTTTTTTTCGTCTAATGCATACCCCATCAGTGCAGCAATGCTTATTCAATACCGCCAGCAGATGGAGACACTGGGGGATAATTTTCTAAGGATTTATACTGATTTTTCCTGTCTGAATTTGTCGCACAGAAAGTTGCAGGCCAAATATGTGTGACATTTCTGCGACTTTAGCTTCTAGAGCATTTTTACAACATTATACATAGGTGCTGAATACATAAAAAGCGACTGTTCAGCGACAGACAAGTCGCATCGGCTGAAAGTAGGCCAGAATGTCAGTCCATGTTGGAGCAGGTTTAGATACAGTCTAAAGTATAGATCTCAAAGTCTGTGCACAGAATTTAGCAAGGGCCTCGCACCTTCTGATGCATCAGGTAGGTGCACAATAGCATAGCCTAACCCTCTGTACTTTGGTCTATATTGATGCGGGACATAGACAGCCAGCTGATGACCAATCCATTAGTGCAATGGATGGCTGGAAGCATTTGTCTTTGCCTTTGCAATACCACAGAAGCAATGCATGGTCAATGTACAGCAATGACACACCTGTGTGAACAGCCAGGAGACCCCCCCCCCATGTTATGTTACATAGTTACATAGTTAGTACGGTCGAAAAAAGACATATGTCCATCAAGTTCAACCAGGGAATTAAGGGGTAGGGGTGTGGCGCGATATTGGGGAAGGGATGAGATTTTATATTTCTTCATAAGCATTAATCTTATTTTGTCAATTAGGAACATTCAGCACCCACCCGCTATCAAGGCAGCTGCCTATCATGTCATGCCCTACCTGCACAGGTGTGCTGGCTACTCAAATGATCCAATTAAGGAGGCCATTTAGTCAGCAGCAGCAGAAGTCCTGTGCCTGGACGCTCCAACAGCGGCCAGACACAAGCAGAAGCAGCAGAAGCAGCAGCAGCAGCACCACCTTTTGTTTTTTGGCTGCAGCAGCAGCAAGGCCCACAGGGCTGGCTAGCTGGCTAGCCAGCAAGCAGGTAGCAATGAAAGTAGGAATCTTTCTTTTTAACCCTGTAAGGGGGTGGTGCACTGTACCCGAAGATACTGCCATATCGGGTCAATGCATAGGGCGACGGAAGCAAGCTTCGAAATCGGCCCCCGTTCTCAAAAATCCATTTAATATATGGTCCCCAGATAGGGGACGTATCAGATATTAAACTGATAAGAACAGATACTACACTTGATCTTAGCCAAAAGGCCGAGAAGCGATAACCGTGAAAGGGGCGGGCCCAACAAGGTCCCCTTCATGGGCACTATCACTGCTTGCTGTCAGGGAGGCTGCCAGACAATTTTCCATGCACACTCTGGGCTGGGGGGCAGTCAACCACCAGTACACACAGCAGAACCTAAACCCATACCATTATTGCTAAGCAGCAAGACAGGGGCCCATTGCACTCCCACGGGGCCTTTTTAAATGCAATCCATAACCCGGATTTGCCAGGAACCCTTCTTACTCCTCCTACTTGCATGTGACACTGGGCTTAGGATCTGCATAGGAAACACACACACAAGCACACACCTACCTTTGTTGCCTGCAGATGCCTCCTTGGCTGTCCCCAAACGGTATCAAACCAACACCCACGGGAAGCTGTAAGCATAGAGGACATGCCTGCACCCCATTGGACTTACCTGTGTGGGTTAAACCCGGGTTATTTGACAACCTATGGCGGTGATGGTTCTGCTCAGGCAGAGCAGTGCTGATGCTCCTCATAAAGCTGTCGCTGCTGTGAAGGTTCTAGGTGACATCACAAATCCCTATGGTTACATACACAACAAAGCTGGGTTGTTGTTGTTTACACTCTGCAAGGCCTGTGGAAGTGAGTGACATCATAGCACTGTAGTTCTGAGGGTTCTAGATGGATGCAACAATCTCCTGTTGCTTCTATGAAGGCCATAATAGACGACATCACCAAACAGCTCCATAGTCACATACACAGCAAAGGAGAGATGTTGTTTACACCTAGTGATGTCAGTGGTATTGAGTGACATCACAGCACAGTGCTAAGGCTCCTGGGCCTGGACACAGCAGCGGCTGCAATATCTCAACGGAGAATACGTTTATATATATGTGTGTGTGTGCGCGTATATATATATATATATATATATATATATATATATATATATATATATATATATATTTCTCCGCCGAAATCACTTTTAAACCCATTTCCACCTTTTTTTCCCTTCTCTTCCTCTTACTTTTTTTTCACGTTTTTTTACGTTTTTCTCCTTTTCGCCTCTTTTCTGGGCGTATTATTCTTCTTTTTCTTCTTTTTTTTCGTCTAATGCATACCCCATCAGTGCAGCAATGCTTATTCAATACCGCCAGCAGATGGAGACACTGGGGGATAATTTTCTAAGGATTTATACTGATTTTTCCTGTCTGAATTTGTCGCACAGAAAGTTGCAGGCCAAATATGTGTGACATTTCTGCGACTTTAGCTTCTAGAGCATTTTTACAACATTATACATAGGTGCTGAATACATAAAAAGCGACTGTTCAGCGACAGACAAGTCGCATCGGCTGAAAGTAGGCCAGAATGTCAGTCCATGTTGGAGCAGGTTTAGATACAGTCTAAAGTATAGATCTCAAAGTCTGTGCACAGAATTTAGCAAGGGCCTCGCACCTTCTGATGCATCAGGTAGGTGCACAATAGCATAGCCTAACCCTCTGTACTTTGGTCTATATTGATGCGGGACATAGACAGCCAGCTGATGACCAATCCATTAGTGCAATGGATGGCTGGAAGCATTTGTCTTTGCCTTTGCAATACCACAGAAGCAATGCATGGTCAATGTACAGCAATGACACACCTGTGTGAACAGCCAGGAGACCCCCCCCCATGTTATGTTACATAGTTACATAGTTAGTACGGTCGAAAAAAGACATATGTCCATCAAGTTCAACCAGGGAATTAAGGGGTAGGGGTGTGGCGCGATATTGGGGAAGGGATGAGATTTTATATTTCTTCATAAGCATTAATCTTATTTTGTCAATTAGGAACATTCAGCACCCACCCGCTATCAAGGCAGCTGCCTATCATGTCATGCCCTACCTGCACAGGTGTGCTGGCTACTCAAATGATCCAATTAAGGAGGCCATTTAGTCAGCAGCAGCAGAAGTCCTGTGCCTGGACGCTCCAACAGCGGCCAGACACAAGCAGAAGCAGCAGAAGCAGCAGCAGCAGCACCACCTTTTGTTTTTTGGCTGCAGCAGCAGCAAGGCCCACAGGGCTGGCTAGCTGGCTAGCCAGCAAGCAGGTAGCAATGAAAGTAGGAATCTTTCTTTTTAACCCTGTAAGGGGGTGGTGCACTGTACCCGAAGATACTGCCATATCGGGTCAATGCATAGGGCGACGGAAGCAAGCTTCGAAATCGGCCCCCGTTCTCAAAAATCCATTTAATATATGGTCCCCAGATAGGGGACGTATCAGATATTAAACTGATAAGAACAGATACTACACTTGATCTTAGCCAAAAGGCCGAGAAGCGATAACCGTGAAAGGGGCGGGCCCAACAAGGTCCCCTTCATGGGCACTATCACTGCTTGCTGTCAGGGAGGCTGCCAGACAATTTTCCATGCACACTCTGGGCTGGGGGGCAGTCAACCACCAGTACACACAGCAGAACCTAAACCCATACCATTATTGCTAAGCAGCAAGACAGGGGCCCATTGCACTCCCACGGGGCCTTTTTAAATGCAATCCATAACCCGGATTTGCCAGGAACCCTTCTTACTCCTCCTACTTGCATGTGACACTGGGCTTAGGATCTGCATAGGAAACACACACACAAGCACACACCTACCTTTGTTGCCTGCAGATGCCTCCTTGGCTGTCCCCAAACGGTATCAAACCAACACCCACGGGAAGCTGTAAGCATAGAGGACATGCCTGCACCCCATTGGACTTACCTGTGTGGGTTAAACCCGGGTTATTTGACAACCTATGGCGGTGATGGTTCTGCTCAGGCAGAGCAGTGCTGATGCTCCTCATAAAGCTGTCGCTGCTGTGAAGGTTCTAGGTGACATCACAAATCCCTATGGTTACATACACAACAAAGCTGGGTTGTTGTTGTTTACACTCTGCAAGGCCTGTGGAAGTGAGTGACATCATAGCACTGTAGTTCTGAGGGTTCTAGATGGATGCAACAATCTCCTGTTGCTTCTATGAAGGCCATAATAGACGACATCACCAAACAGCTCCATAGTCACATACACAGCAAAGGAGAGATGTTGTTTACACCTAGTGATGTCAGTGGTATTGAGTGACATCACAGCACAGTGCTAAGGCTCCTGGGCCTGGACACAGCAGCGGCTGCAATATCTCAACGGAGAATACGTTTATATATATGTGTGTGTGTGCGCGTATATATATATATATATATATATATATATATATATATATATATATATATATTTCTCCGCCGAAATCACTTTTAAACCCATTTCCACCTTTTTTTCCCTTCTCTTCCTCTTACTTTTTTTTCACGTTTTTTTACGTTTTTCTCCTTTTCGCCTCTTTTCTGGGCGTATTATTCTTCTTTTTCTTCTTTTTTTTCGTCTAATGCATACCCCATCAGTGCAGCAATGCTTATTCAATACCGCCAGCAGATGGAGACACTGGGGGATAATTTTCTAAGGATTTATACTGATTTTTCCTGTCTGAATTTGTCGCACAGAAAGTTGCAGGCCAAATATGTGTGACATTTCTGCGACTTTAGCTTCTAGAGCATTTTTACAACATTATACATAGGTGCTGAATACATAAAAAGCGACTGTTCAGCGACAGACAAGTCGCATCGGCTGAAAGTAGGCCAGAATGTCAGTCCATGTTGGAGCAGGTTTAGATACAGTCTAAAGTATAGATCTCAAAGTCTGTGCACAGAATTTAGCAAGGGCCTCGCACCTTCTGATGCATCAGGTAGGTGCACAATAGCATAGCCTAACCCTCTGTACTTTGGTCTATATTGATGCGGGACATAGACAGCCAGCTGATGACCAATCCATTAGTGCAATGGATGGCTGGAAGCATTTGTCTTTGCCTTTGCAATACCACAGAAGCAATGCATGGTCAATGTACAGCAATGACACACCTGTGTGAACAGCCAGGAGACCCCCCCCCCCATGTTATGTTACATAGTTACATAGTTAGTACGGTCGAAAAAAGACATATGTCCATCAAGTTCAACCAGGGAATTAAGGGGTAGGGGTGTGGCGCGATATTGGGGAAGGGATGAGATTTTATATTTCTTCATAAGCATTAATCTTATTTTGTCAATTAGGAACATTCAGCACCCACCCGCTATCAAGGCAGCTGCCTATCATGTCATGCCCTACCTGCACAGGTGTGCTGGCTACTCAAATGATCCAATTAAGGAGGCCATTTAGTCAGCAGCAGCAGAAGTCCTGTGCCTGGACGCTCCAACAGCGGCCAGACACAAGCAGAAGCAGCAGAAGCAGCAGCAGCAGCACCACCTTTTGTTTTTTGGCTGCAGCAGCAGCAAGGCCCACAGGGCTGGCTAGCTGGCTAGCCAGCAAGCAGGTAGCAATGAAAGTAGGAATCTTTCTTTTTAACCCTGTAAGGGGGTGGTGCACTGTACCCGAAGATACTGCCATATCGGGTCAATGCATAGGGCGACGGAAGCAAGCTTCGAAATCGGCCCCCGTTCTCAAAAATCCATTTAATATATGGTCCCCAGATAGGGGACGTATCAGATATTAAACTGATAAGAACAGATACTACACTTGATCTTAGCCAAAAGGCCGAGAAGCGATAACCGTGAAAGGGGCGGGCCCAACAAGGTCCCCTTCATGGGCACTATCACTGCTTGCTGTCAGGGAGGCTGCCAGACAATTTTCCATGCACACTCTGGGCTGGGGGGCAGTCAACCACCAGTACACACAGCAGAACCTAAACCCATACCATTATTGCTAAGCAGCAAGACAGGGGCCCATTGCACTCCCACGGGGCCTTTTTAAATGCAATCCATAACCCGGATTTGCCAGGAACCCTTCTTACTCCTCCTACTTGCATGTGACACTGGGCTTAGGATCTGCATAGGAAACACACACACAAGCACACACCTACCTTTGTTGCCTGCAGATGCCTCCTTGGCTGTCCCCAAACGGTATCAAACCAACACCCACGGGAAGCTGTAAGCATAGAGGACATGCCTGCACCCCATTGGACTTACCTGTGTGGGTTAAACCCGGGTTATTTGACAACCTATGGCGGTGATGGTTCTGCTCAGGCAGAGCAGTGCTGATGCTCCTCATAAAGCTGTCGCTGCTGTGAAGGTTCTAGGTGACATCACAAATCCCTATGGTTACATACACAACAAAGCTGGGTTGTTGTTGTTTACACTCTGCAAGGCCTGTGGAAGTGAGTGACATCATAGCACTGTAGTTCTGAGGGTTCTAGATGGATGCAACAATCTCCTGTTGCTTCTATGAAGGCCATAATAGACGACATCACCAAACAGCTCCATAGTCACATACACAGCAAAGGAGAGATGTTGTTTACACCTAGTGATGTCAGTGGTATTGAGTGACATCACAGCACAGTGCTAAGGCTCCTGGGCCTGGACACAGCAGCGGCTGCAATATCTCAACGGAGAATACGTTTATATATATGTGTGTGTGTGCGCGTATATATATATATATATATATATATATATATATATATATATATATATTTCTCCGCCGAAATCACTTTTAAACCCATTCCACCTTTTTTTCCCTTCTCTTCCTCTTACTTTTTTTTCACGTTTTTTTACGTTTTTCTCCTTTTCGCCTCTTTTCTGGGCGTATTATTCTTCTTTTTCTTCTTTTTTTTCGTCTAATGCATACCCCATCAGTGCAGCAATGCTTATTCAATACCGCCAGCAGATGGAGACACTGGGGGATAATTTTCTAAGGATTTATACTGATTTTTCCTGTCTGAATTTGTCGCACAGAAAGTTGCAGGCCAAATATGTGTGACATTTCTGCGACTTTAGCTTCTAGAGCATTTTTACAACATTATACATAGGTGCTGAATACATAAAAAGCGACTGTTCAGCGACAGACAAGTCGCATCGGCTGAAAGTAGGCCAGAATGTCAGTCCATGTTGGAGCAGGTTTAGATACAGTCTAAAGTATAGATCTCAAAGTCTGTGCACAGAATTTAGCAAGGGCCTCGCACCTTCTGATGCATCAGGTAGGTGCACAATAGCATAGCCTAACCCTCTGTACTTTGGTCTATATTGATGCGGGACATAGACAGCCAGCTGATGACCAATCCATTAGTGCAATGGATGGCTGGAAGCATTTGTCTTTGCCTTTGCAATACCACAGAAGCAATGCATGGTCAATGTACAGCAATGACACACCTGTGTGAACAGCCAGGAGACCCCCCCCCCATGTTATGTTACATAGTTACATAGTTAGTACGGTCGAAAAAAGACATATGTCCATCAAGTTCAACCAGGGAATTAAGGGGTAGGGGTGTGGCGCGATATTGGGGAAGGGATGAGATTTTATATTTCTTCATAAGCATTAATCTTATTTTGTCAATTAGGAACATTCAGCACCCACCCGCTATCAAGGCAGCTGCCTATCATGTCATGCCCTACCTGCACAGGTGTGCTGGCTACTCAAATGATCCAATTAAGGAGGCCATTTAGTCAGCAGCAGCAGAAGTCCTGTGCCTGGACGCTCCAACAGCGGCCAGACACAAGCAGAAGCAGCAGAAGCAGCAGCAGCAGCACCACCTTTTGTTTTTTGGCTGCAGCAGCAGCAAGGCCCACAGGGCTGGCTAGCTGGCTAGCCAGCAAGCAGGTAGCAATGAAAGTAGGAATCTTTCTTTTTAACCCTGTAAGGGGGTGGTGCACTGTACCCGAAGATACTGCCATATCGGGTCAATGCATAGGGCGACGGAAGCAAGCTTCGAAATCGGCCCCCGTTCTCAAAAATCCATTTAATATATGGTCCCCAGATAGGGGACGTATCAGATATTAAACTGATAAGAACAGATACTACACTTGATCTTAGCCAAAAGGCCGAGAAGCGATAACCGTGAAAGGGGCGGGCCCCAACAAGGTCCCCTTCATGGGCACTATCACTGCTTGCTGTCAGGGAGGCTGCCAGACAATTTTCCATGCACACTCTGGGCTGGGGGGCAGTCAACCACCAGTACACACAGCAGAACCTAAACCCATACCATTATTGCTAAGCAGCAAGACAGGGGCCCATTGCACTCCCACGGGGCCTTTTTAAATGCAATCCATAACCCGGATTTGCCAGGAACCCTTCTTACTCCTCCTACTTGCATGTGACACTGGGCTTAGGATCTGCATAGGAAACACACACACAAGCACACACCTACCTTTGTTGCCTGCAGATGCCTCCTTGGCTGTCCCCAAACGGTATCAAACCAACACCCACGGGAAGCTGTAAGCATAGAGGACATGCCTGCACCCCATTGGACTTACCTGTGTGGGTTAAACCCGGGTTATTTGACAACCTATGGCGGTGATGGTTCTGCTCAGGCAGAGCAGTGCTGATGCTCCTCATAAAGCTGTCGCTGCTGTGAAGGTTCTAGGTGACATCACAAATCCCTATGGTTACATACACAACAAAGCTGGGTTGTTGTTGTTTACACTCTGCAAGGCCTGTGGAAGTGAGTGACATCATAGCACTGTAGTTCTGAGGGTTCTAGATGGATGCAACAATCTCCTGTTGCTTCTATGAAGGCCATAATAGACGACATCACCAAACAGCTCCATAGTCACATACACAGCAAAGGAGAGATGTTGTTTACACCTAGTGATGTCAGTGGTATTGAGTGACATCACAGCACAGTGCTAAGGCTCCTGGGCCTGGACACAGCAGCGGCTGCAATATCTCAACGGAGAATACGTTTATATATATGTGTGTGTGTGCGCGTATATATATATATATATATATATATATATATATATATATATATATATATTTCTCCGCCGAAATCACTTTTAAACCCATTTCCACCTTTTTTTCCCTTCTCTTCCTCTTACTTTTTTTTCACGTTTTTTTACGTTTTTCTCCTTTTCGCCTCTTTTCTGGGCGTATTATTCTTCTTTTTCTTCTTTTTTTTCGTCTAATGCATACCCCATCAGTGCAGCAATGCTTATTCAATACCGCCAGCAGATGGAGACACTGGGGGATAATTTTCTAAGGATTTATACTGATTTTTCCTGTCTGAATTTGTCGCACAGAAAGTTGCAGGCCAAATATGTGTGACATTTCTGCGACTTTAGCTTCTAGAGCATTTTTACAACATTATACATAGGTGCTGAATACATAAAAAGCGACTGTTCAGCGACAGACAAGTCGCATCGGCTGAAAGTAGGCCAGAATGTCAGTCCATGTTGGAGCAGGTTTAGATACAGTCTAAAGTATAGATCTCAAAGTCTGTGCACAGAATTTAGCAAGGGCCTCGCACCTTCTGATGCATCAGGTAGGTGCACAATAGCATAGCCTAACCCTCTGTACTTTGGTCTATATTGATGCGGGACATAGACAGCCAGCTGATGACCAATCCATTAGTGCAATGGATGGCTGGAAGCATTTGTCTTTGCCTTTGCAATACCACAGAAGCAATGCATGGTCAATGTACAGCAATGACACACCTGTGTGAACAGCCAGGAGACCCCCCCCCCATGTTATGTTACATAGTTACATAGTTAGTACGGTCGAAAAAAGACATATGTCCATCAAGTTCAACCAGGGAATTAAGGGGTAGGGGTGTGGCGCGATATTGGGGAAGGGATGAGATTTTATATTTCTTCATAAGCATTAATCTTATTTTGTCAATTAGGAACATTCAGCACCCACCCGCTATCAAGGCAGCTGCCTATCATGTCATGCCCTACCTGCACAGGTGTGCTGGCTACTCAAATGATCCAATTAAGGAGGCCATTTAGTCAGCAGCAGCAGAAGTCCTGTGCCTGGACGCTCCAACAGCGGCCAGACACAAGCAGAAGCAGCAGAAGCAGCAGCAGCAGCACCACCTTTTGTTTTTTGGCTGCAGCAGCAGCAAGGCCCACAGGGCTGGCTAGCTGGCTAGCCAGCAAGCAGGTAGCAATGAAAGTAGGAATCTTTCTTTTTAACCCTGTAAGGGGGTGGTGCACTGTACCCGAAGATACTGCCATATCGGGTCAATGCATAGGGCGACGGAAGCAAGCTTCGAAATCGGCCCCCGTTCTCAAAAATCCATTTAATATATGGTCCCCAGATAGGGGACGTATCAGATATTAAACTGATAAGAACAGATACTACACTTGATCTTAGCCAAAAGGCCGAGAAGCGATAACCGTGAAAGGGGCGGGCCCAACAAGGTCCCCTTCATGGGCACTATCACTGCTTGCTGTCAGGGAGGCTGCCAGACAATTTTCCATGCACACTCTGGGCTGGGGGGCAGTCAACCACCAGTACACACAGCAGAACCTAAACCCATACCATTATTGCTAAGCAGCAAGACAGGGGCCCATTGCACTCCCACGGGGCCTTTTTAAATGCAATCCATAACCCGGATTTGCCAGGAACCCTTCTTACTCCTCCTACTTGCATGTGACACTGGGCTTAGGATCTGCATAGGAAACACACACACAAGCACACACCTACCTTTGTTGCCTGCAGATGCCTCCTTGGCTGTCCCCAAACGGTATCAAACCAACACCCACGGGAAGCTGTAAGCATAGAGGACATGCCTGCACCCCATTGGACTTACCTGTGTGGGTTAAACCCGGGTTATTTGACAACCTATGGCGGTGATGGTTCTGCTCAGGCAGAGCAGTGCTGATGCTCCTCATAAAGCTGTCGCTGCTGTGAAGGTTCTAGGTGACATCACAAATCCCTATGGTTACATACACAACAAAGCTGGGTTGTTGTTGTTTACACTCTGCAAGGCCTGTGGAAGTGAGTGACATCATAGCACTGTAGTTCTGAGGGTTCTAGATGGATGCAACAATCTCCTGTTGCTTCTATGAAGGCCATAATAGACGACATCACCAAACAGCTCCATAGTCACATACACAGCAAAGGAGAGATGTTGTTTACACCTAGTGATGTCAGTGGTATTGAGTGACATCACAGCACAGTGCTAAGGCTCCTGGGCCTGGACACAGCAGCGGCTGCAATATCTCAACGGAGAATACGTTTATATATATGTGTGTGTGTGCGCGTATATATATATATATATATATATATATATATATATTTCTCCGCCGAAATCACTTTTAAACCCATTTCCACCTTTTTTTCCCTTCTCTTCCTCTTACTTTTTTTTCACGTTTTTTTACGTTTTTCTCCTTTTCGCCTCTTTTCTGGGCGTATTATTCTTCTTTTTCTTCTTTTTTTTCGTCTAATGCATACCCCATCAGTGCAGCAATGCTTATTCAATACCGCCAGCAGATGGAGACACTGGGGGATAATTTTCTAAGGATTTATACTGATTTTTCCTGTCTGAATTTGTCGCAA
>NW_026609627.1:0-27568 GCF_029499605.1 Hyla sarda | reverse complement strand
CGGCCCAAAGAGTGCCCGGCGGAAAACGACAACGCAGGCATGTCTGGTGCCACTGTCTGCACCTGCACAGAAAGTTTTGAGCAGATATCTTCTTTCGTTCGGCCGGAATTGCAAGACGTTTGTGCATCTGCAATATTGGTCGCGGTCAATGTCAAAAAGCCCTTATCTGCAATCTAGGTGTTTCTGCGTGCTGCTCCGGCCCAAAGAGTGCCCGGCGGAAAACGACAACGCAGGCATGTCGGGTGCCACTGTCTACACCTGCACAGAAAGTTTTGAGCAGATATCTCCTTCCATTCGGCTGGAATTGCAAGACGTTTGTGCATCTTCTATGTTCGTCGCGGTCAATGGCAAAAGGCGCTTATCTTCAATCTAGGTGTTTCTGCGTGCTGCGCCGGCCCAAAGAGTGCCCGGTGGAAAACGACAACGTAGGCATGTCGGGTGCCACTGTCTGCACCTGCACAGAAAGTTTTGAGCAGATATCTCCTTCCGTTCGTCCGGAATTGAAAGAAGATTGTGCATCTTCAATGTAGGTCGCGGTCAATGACAAAAAGGCGATTATCTTCAATCTAGGTGTTTCTGCGTGCTGCGCCGGCCCAAAGAGTGCCCGGCGGAAAACGACAACGCAGGCATGTCGGGTGCCACTGTCTGCACCTGCACAGAAAGTTTTGAGCAGATATCTCCTTCCGTTCGGCCGGAATTGAAAGAAGATTGTGCATCTTCAATGTAGGTCGCGGTCAATGACAAAAAGGCGCTTATCTTCAATCTAGGTGTTTCTGCGTGCTGCGCCGGCCCAAAGAGTGCCCGGCGGAAAACGACAACGCAGGCATGTCGGGTGCCACTGACTGCACCTGCACATCATGTTTTGAGCAGATATCTCCTTCCGTTCGGCCGGAATTGAAAGAAGATTGTGCATCTTCAATGTAGGTCGCGGTCAATGACAAAAAGGCGCTTATCTTCAATCTAGGTGTTTCTGCGTGCTGCGCCGGCCCAAAGAGTGCCCGGCGGAAAACGACAACGCAGGCATGTCGGGTGCCACTGTCTACACCTGCACAGAAAGTTTTGAGCAGATATCTCCTTCCATTCGGCCGGAATTGCAAGACGTTTGTGCATCTTCTATGTTCATCGCGGTCAATGGCAAAAGGCGCTTATCTTCAATCTAGGTGTTTCTGCGTGCTGCGCCGGCCCAAAGAGTGCCCGGCGGAAAACGACAAGGCAGGCATGTCGGGTGCCACTGTCTGCACCTGCACAGAAAGTTTTGAGCAGATATCTTCTTTCGTTCGGCCGGAATTGAAAGAAGATTGTGCATCTTCAATGTAGGTCTCGGTCAATGACAAAAAGGCGCTTATCTTCAATCTAGGTGTTTCTGCGTGCTGCTCCGGCCCAAAGAGTGCTCGGCGGATAACGACAACGCAGGCATGTCGGGTGCCATTGTCTACACCTGCACAGTAAGTTTTGAGCAGATATCTCCTTCCATTCGGCCGGAATTGCAAGAAGTTTGTGCATCTTCTATGTTCGTCGCGGTGAATGGCAAAAGGCGCTTATCTTCAATCTAGGTGTTTCTGCGTGCTGCGCCGGCCCAAAGAGTGCCCGGCGGAAAACGACAACGCAGGCATGTCGGGTGCCACTGTCTGCACCTGCACAGAAAGTTTTGAGCAGATATCTTCTTTCGTTCGGCCGGAATTGCAAGAAGATTGTGCATCTTCAATATTGGTCGCGGTCAATGTCAAAAAGCCCTTATCTGCAATCTAGGTGTTTCTGCGTGCTGCTCCGGCCCAAAGAGTGCCCGGCGCATAACGACAACGCAGGCATTTCGGGTGCCATTGTCTACACCTGCACAGAAAGTTTTGAGCAGATATCTCCTTCCATTCGGCTGGAATTGCAAGAAGTTTGTGCATCTTCTATGTTCGTCGCGGTGAATGGCAAAAGGCGCTTATCTTCAATCTAGGTGTTTCTGCGTGCTGCGCCGGCCCAAAGAGTGCCCGGCGGAAAACGACAACGCAGGAATGTCGGGTGCCACTGTCTGCACCTGCACAGAAAGTTTTGAGCAGATATCTCCTTCCGTTCGGCCGGAATTGAAAGAAGATTGTGCATCTTCAATGTAGGTCGCGGTCAATGACAAAAAGGCGCTTATCTTCAATCTAGGTGTTTCTGCGTGCTGCGCCGGCCCAAAGAGTGCCCGGCGGAAAACGACAACCCAGGCATGTCGGGTGCCACTGTCTGCACCTGCACAGAAAGGTTTGAGCAGATATCTCCTTCCGTTCTGCCGGAATTGAAAGAAGATTGTGCATCTTCTATGTTCGTCGCGGTCAATGGCAAAAGGCGCTTATCTTCAATCTAGGTGTTTCTGCGTGCTGCGCCGGCCCAAAGAGTGCCCGGTGGAAAACGACAACGCAGGCATGTCGGGTGCCACTGTCTGCACCTGCACAGAAAGTTTTGAGCAGATATCTTCTTTCGTTCGGCCGGAATTGCAAGACGTTTGTGCATCTGCAATATTGGTCGCGGTCAATGTCAAAAAGCCCTTATCTGCAATCTAGGTGTTTCTGCGTGCTGCTCCGGCCCAAAGAGTGCCCGGCGGAAAACGACAACGCAGGCATGTCGTGTGCCACTGTCTACACCTGCACAGAAAGTTTTGAGCAGATATCTCCTTCCATTCGGCCGGAATTGCAAGACGTTTGTGCATCTTCTATGTTCGTCGCGGTCAATGGCAAAAGGCGCTTATCTTCAATCTAGGTGTTTCTGCGTGCTGCGCCGGCCCAAAGAGTGCCCGGCGGAAAACGACAAGGCAGGCATGTCGGGTGCCACTGTCTGCACCTGCACAGAAAGTTTGAGCAGATATCTTCTTTCGTTCGGCCGGAATTGCAAGAAGATTGTGCATCTTCAATATTGGTCGCGGTCAATGTCAAAAAGCCCTTATCTGCAATCTAGGTGTTTCTGCGTGCTGCTCCGGCCCAAAGAGTGCCCGGCGGATAACGACAACGCAGGCATTTCGGGTGCCATTGTCTACACCTGCACAGAAAGTTTTGAGCAGATATCTCCTTCCATTCGGCCGGAATTGCAAGAAGTTTGTGCATCTTCTATGTTCGTCGCGGTGAATGGCAAAAAGCGCTTATCTTCAATCTAGGTGTTTCTGCGTGCTGCGCCGGCCCAAAGAGTGCCCGGCGGAAAACGACAACGCAGGCATGTCGGGTGCCACTGTCTGCACCTGCACAGAAAGTTTTGAGCAGATATCTCCTTCCGTTCGGCCGGAATTGAAAGAAGATTGTGCATCTTCAATGTAGGTCGCGGTCAATGACAAAAAGGCGCTTATCTTCAATCTAGGTGTTTCTGCGTGCTGCGCCGGCCCAAAGAGTGCCCGGCGGAAAACGACAACGCAGGCATGTCGGGTGCCACTGTCTGCACCTGCACATAATGTTTTGAGCAGATATCTCCTTCCATTCGGCCGGAATTGCAATAAGTTTGTGCATCTTCTATGTTCGTCGCGGTCAATGGCAAAAGGCGCTTATCTTCAATCTAGGTGTTTCTGCGTGCTGCTCCGGCCCAAAGAGTGCCCGGCGGAAAACGACAACGCAGGCATGTCGGGTGCCACTGTCTGCACCTGCACATAATGTTTTGAGCAGATATCTCCTTCCGTTCGGCCGGAATTGAAAGAAGATTGTGCATCTTCAATGTAGGTCGCGGTCAATGACAAAAAGGCGCTTATCTTCAATCTAGGTGTTTCTGCGTGCTGCGCCGGCCCAAAGAGTGCCCGGCGGAAAACGACAACGCAGGCATGTCGGGTGCCACTGTCTGCACCTGCACAGAAAGTTTTGAGCAGATATCTTCTTTCGTTCGGCCGGAATTGCAAGACGTTTGTGCATCTGCAATATTGGTCGCGGTCAATGTCAAAAAGCCCTTATCTGCAATCTAGGTGTTTCTGCGTGCTGCTCCGGCCCAAAGAGTGCCCGGCGGAAAACGACAACGCAGGCATGTCGGGTGCCACTGTCTACACCTGCACAGAAAGTTTTGAGCAGATATCTCCTTCCATTCGGCTGGAATTGCAAGACGTTTGTGCATCTTCTATGTTCGTCGCGGTCAATGGCAAAAGGCGCTTATCTTCAATCTAGGTGTTTCTGCGTGCTGCGCCGGCCCAAAGAGTGCCCGGTGGAAAACGACAACGTAGGCATGTCGGGTGCCACTGTCTGCACCTGCACAGAAAGTTTTGAGCAGATATCTCCTTCCGTTCGTCCGGAATTGAAAGAAGATTGTGCATCTTCAATGTAGGTCGCGGTCAATGACAAAAAGGCGATTATCTTCAATCTAGGTGTTTCTGCGTGCTGCGCCGGCCCAAAGAGTGCCCGGCGGAAAACGACAACGCAGGCATGTCGGGTGCCACTGTCTGCACCTGCACAGAAAGTTTTGAGCAGATATCTCCTTCCGTTCGGCCGGAATTGAAAGAAGATTGTGCATCTTCAATGTAGGTCGCGGTCAATGACAAAAAGGCGCTTATCTTCAATCTAGGTGTTTCTGCGTGCTGCGCCGGCCCAAAGAGTGCCCGGCGGAAAACGACAACGCAGGCATGTCGGGTGCCACTGACTGCACCTGCACATCATGTTTTGAGCAGATATCTCCTTCCGTTCGGCCGGAATTGAAAGAAGATTGTGCATCTTCAATGTAGGTCGCGGTCAATGACAAAAAGGCGCTTATCTTCAATCTAGGTGTTTCTGCGTGCTGCGCCGGCCCAAAGAGTGCCCGGCGGAAAACGACAACGCAGGCATGTCGGGTGCCACTGTCTACACCTGCACAGAAAGTTTTGAGCAGATATCTCCTTCCATTCGGCCGGAATTGCAAGACGTTTGTGCATCTTCTATGTTCATCGCGGTCAATGGCAAAAGGCGCTTATCTTCAATCTAGGTGTTTCTGCGTGCTGCGCCGGCCCAAAGAGTGCCCGGCGGAAAACGACAAGGCAGGCATGTCGGGTGCCACTGTCTGCACCTGCACAGAAAGTTTTGAGCAGATATCTTCTTTCGTTCGGCCGGAATTGAAAGAAGATTGTGCATCTTCAATGTAGGTCTCGGTCAATGACAAAAAGGCGCTTATCTTCAATCTAGGTGTTTCTGCGTGCTGCTCCGGCCCAAAGAGTGCTCGGCGGATAACGACAACGCAGGCATGTCGGGTGCCATTGTCTACACCTGCACAGTAAGTTTTGAGCAGATATCTCCTTCCATTCGGCCGGAATTGCAAGAAGTTTGTGCATCTTCTATGTTCGTCGCGGTGAATGGCAAAAGGCGCTTATCTTCAATCTAGGTGTTTCTGCGTGCTGCGCCGGCCCAAAGAGTGCCCGGCGGAAAACGACAACGCAGGCATGTCGGGTGCCACTGTCTGCACCTGCACAGAAAGTTTTGAGCAGATATCTTCTTTCGTTCGGCCGGAATTGCAAGAAGATTGTGCATCTTCAATATTGGTCGCGGTCAATGTCAAAAAGCCCTTATCTGCAATCTAGGTGTTTCTGCGTGCTGCTCCGGCCCAAAGAGTGCCCGGCGCATAACGACAACGCAGGCATTTCGGGTGCCATTGTCTACACCTGCACAGAAAGTTTTGAGCAGATATCTCCTTCCATTCGGCTGGAATTGCAAGAAGTTTGTGCATCTTCTATGTTCGTCGCGGTGAATGGCAAAAGGCGCTTATCTTCAATCTAGGTGTTTCTGCGTGCTGCGCCGGCCCAAAGAGTGCCCGGCGGAAAACGACAACGCAGGAATGTCGGGTGCCACTGTCTGCACCTGCACAGAAAGTTTTGAGCAGATATCTCCTTCCGTTCGGCCGGAATTGAAAGAAGATTGTGCATCTTCAATGTAGGTCGCGGTCAATGACAAAAAGGCGCTTATCTTCAATCTAGGTGTTTCTGCGTGCTGCGCCGGCCCAAAGAGTGCCCGGCGGAAAACGACAACCCAGGCATGTCGGGTGCCACTGTCTGCACCTGCACAGAAAGGTTTGAGCAGATATCTCCTTCCGTTCTGCCGGAATTGAAAGAAGATTGTGCATCTTCTATGTTCGTCGCGGTCAATGGCAAAAGGCGCTTATCTTCAATCTAGGTGTTTCTGCGTGCTGCGCCGGCCCAAAGAGTGCCCGGTGGAAAACGACAACGCAGGCATGTCGGGTGCCACTGTCTGCACCTGCACAGAAAGTTTTGAGCAGATATCTTCTTTCGTTCGGCCGGAATTGCAAGACGTTTGTGCATCTGCAATATTGGTCGCGGTCAATGTCAAAAAGCCCTTATCTGCAATCTAGGTGTTTCTGCGTGCTGCTCCGGCCCAAAGAGTGCCCGGCGGAAAACGACAACGCAGGCATGTCGTGTGCCACTGTCTACACCTGCACAGAAAGTTTTGAGCAGATATCTCCTTCCATTCGGCCGGAATTGCAAGACGTTTGTGCATCTTCTATGTTCGTCGCGGTCAATGGCAAAAGGCGCTTATCTTCAATCTAGGTGTTTCTGCGTGCTGCGCCGGCCCAAAGAGTGCCCGGCGGAAAACGACAAGGCAGGCATGTCGGGTGCCACTGTCTGCACCTGCACAGAAAGTTTGAGCAGATATCTTCTTTCGTTCGGCCGGAATTGCAAGAAGATTGTGCATCTTCAATATTGGTCGCGGTCAATGTCAAAAAGCCCTTATCTGCAATCTAGGTGTTTCTGCGTGCTGCTCCGGCCCAAAGAGTGCCCGGCGGATAACGACAACGCAGGCATTTCGGGTGCCATTGTCTACACCTGCACAGAAAGTTTTGAGCAGATATCTCCTTCCATTCGGCCGGAATTGCAAGAAGTTTGTGCATCTTCTATGTTCGTCGCGGTGAATGGCAAAAAGCGCTTATCTTCAATCTAGGTGTTTCTGCGTGCTGCGCCGGCCCAAAGAGTGCCCGGCGGAAAACGACAACGCAGGCATGTCGGGTGCCACTGTCTGCACCTGCACAGAAAGTTTTGAGCAGATATCTCCTTCCGTTCGGCCGGAATTGAAAGAAGATTGTGCATCTTCAATGTAGGTCGCGGTCAATGACAAAAAGGCGCTTATCTTCAATCTAGGTGTTTCTGCGTGCTGCGCCGGCCCAAAGAGTGCCCGGCGGAAAACGACAACGCAGGCATGTCGGGTGCCACTGTCTGCACCTGCACATAATGTTTTGAGCAGATATCTCCTTCCATTCGGCCGGAATTGCAATAAGTTTGTGCATCTTCTATGTTCGTCGCGGTCAATGGCAAAAGGCGCTTATCTTCAATCTAGGTGTTTCTGCGTGCTGCTCCGGCCCAAAGAGTGCCCGGCGGAAAACGACAACGCAGGCATGTCGGGTGCCACTGTCTGCACCTGCACATAATGTTTTGAGCAGATATCTCCTTCCGTTCGGCCGGAATTGAAAGAAGATTGTGCATCTTCAATGTAGGTCGCGGTCAATGACAAAAAGGCGCTTATCTTCAATCTAGGTGTTTCTGCGTGCTGCGCCGGCCCAAAGAGTGCCCGGCGGAAAACGACAACGCAGGCATGTCGGGTGCCACTGTCTGCACCTGCACAGAAAGTTTTGAGCAGATATCTTCTTTCGTTCGGCCGGAATTGCAAGACGTTTGTGCATCTGCAATATTGGTCGCGGTCAATGTCAAAAAGCCCTTATCTGCAATCTAGGTGTTTCTGCGTGCTGCTGCGGCCCAAAGAGTGACCGGCGGAAAATGACAACGCAGACATGTCGGGTGCCACTGTCTACACCTGCACAGAAAGTTTTGAGCAGATATCTCCTTCCATTCAGCCGGAATTGCAAGACGTTTGTGCATCTTCTATGTTCGTCGCGGTCAATGGCAAAAGGCGCTTATCTTCAATCTAGGTGTTTCTGCGTGCTGCGCAGGCCCAAAGAGTGCCCGGTGGAAAACGACAACGCAGGCATGTCGGGTGCCACTGTCTGCACCTGCACAGAAAGTTTTGAGCAGATATCTCCTTCCGTTCGGCCGGAATTGAAAGAAGATTGTGCATCTTCAATGTAGGTCGCGGTCAATGACAAAAAGGCGCTTATCTTCAATCTAGGTGTTTCTGCGTGCTGCGCCGGCCCAAAGAGTGCCCGGCGGAAAACGACAACCCAGGCATGTCGGGTGCCAATGTCTGCACCTGCACAGAAAGGTTTGAGCAGATATCTCCTTCCGTTCTGCCGGAATTGAAAGAAGATTGTGCATCTTCTATGTTCGTCGCGGTCAATGGCAAAAGGCGCTTATCTTCAATCTAGGTGTTTCTGCGTGCTGCGCCGGCCCAAAGAGTGCCCGGCGGAAAACGACAACGCAGGCATGTCGGGTGCCACTGTCTGCACCTGCACAGAAAGTTTTGAGCAGATATCTTCTTTCGTTCGGCCGGAATTGCAAGACGTTTGTGCATCTGCAATATTGGTCGCGGTCAATGTCAAAAAGCCCTTATCTGCAATCTAGGTGTTTCTGCGTGCTGCTCCGGCCCAAAGAGTGCCCGGCGGAAAACGACAACGCAGGCATGTCGGGTGCCACTGTCTACACCTGCACAGAAAGTTGTGAGCAGATATCTCCTTCCATTCGGCCGGAATTGCAAGACGTTTGTGCATCTTCTATGTTCGTCGCGGTCAATGGCAAAAGGCGCTTATCTTCAATCTAGGTGTTTCTGCGTGCTGCGCCGGCCCAAAGAGTGTCCGGCGGAAAACGACAACGCAGGCATGTCGGGTGCCACTGTCTGCACCTGCACAGAAAGTTTTGAGCAGATATCTCCTTCCGTTCGGCCGGAATTGAAAGAAGATTGTGCATCTTCAATGTAGGTCGCGGTCAATGACAAAAAGGCGCTTATCTTCAATCTAGGTGTTTCTGCGTGCTGCGCCGGCCCAAAGAGTGCCCGGCGGAAAACGACAACCCAGGCATGTCGGGTGCCAATGTCTGCATCTGCACAGAAAGGTTTGAGCAGATATCTCCTTCCGTTCTGCCGGAATTGAAAGAAGATTGTGCATCTTCTATGTTCGTCGCGGTCAATGGCAAAAGGCGCTTATCTTCAATCTAGGTGTTTCTGCGTGCTGCTCCGGCCCAAAGAGTGCCCGGCGGAAAACGACAACGCAGGCATGTCGGGTGCCACTGTCTACACCTGCACAGAAAGTTTTGAGCAGATATCTCCTTCCATTCGGCCGGAATTGCAAGAAGTTTGTGCATCTTCTATGTTCGTCGCGGTCAATGACAAAAGGCGCTTATCTTCAATCTAGGTGTTTCTGCGTGCTGCTCCGGCCCAAAGAGTGCCCGGCGGAAAACGACAACGCAGGCATGTCGGGTGCCACTGTCTGCACCTGCACAGAAAGTTTTGAGCAGATATCTCCTTCCATTCGGCCGGAATTGCAAGAAGTTTGTGCATCTTCTATGTTCGTCGCGGTCAATGACAAAAGGCGCTTATCTTCAATCTAGGTGTTTCTGCGTGCTGCTCCGGCCCAAAGAGTGCCCGGCGGAAAACGACAACGCAGGCATGTCGGGTGCCACTGTCTGCACCTGCACAGAAAGTTTTGAGCAGATATCTCCTTCCATTCGGCCGGAATTGCAAGACGTTTGTGCATCTTCTATGTTCGTCGCGGTCAATGGCAAAAGGCGCTTATCTTCAATCTAGGTGTTTCTGCGTGCTGCGCCGGCCCAAAGAGTGCCCGGTGGAAAACGACAACGCAGGCATGTCGGGTGCCACTGTCTGCACTTGCACAGAAAGTTTGGAGCAGATATCTCCTTCCGTTCGGCCGGAATTGAAAGAAGATTGTGCATCTTCAATGTAGGTCGCGGTCAATGACAAAAAGGCGCTTATCTTCAATCTAGGTGTTTCTGCGTGCTGCGCCGGCCCAAAGAGTGCCCGGCGGAAAACGACAAGGCAGGCATGTCGGGTGCCACTGTCTGCACCTGCACAGAAAGTTTTGAGCAGATATCTTCTTTCGTTCGGCCGGAATTGCAAGAAGATTGTGCATCTTCAATATTGGTCGCGGTCAATGTCAAAAAGCCCTTATCTGCAATCTAGGTGTTTCTGTTGCTGCTCCGGCCCAAAGAGTGCCCGGCGGATAACGACAACGCAGGCATGTCGGGTGCCATTGTCTACACCTGCACAGAAAGTTTTGAGCAGATATCTCCTTCCATTCGGCCGGAATTGCAAGAAGTTTGTGCATCTTCTATGTTCGTCGCGGTGAATGGCAAAAGGCGCTTATCTTCAATCTAGGTGTTTCTGCGTGCTGCGCCGGCCCAAAGAGTGCCCGGCGGAAAACGACAACGCAGGCATGTCGGGTGCCACTGTCTGCACCTGCACAGAAAGTTTTGAGCAGATATCTTCTTTCGTTCGGCCGGAATTGCAAGACGTTTGTGCATCTGCAATATTGGTCGCGGTCAATGTCAAAAAGCCCTTATCTGCAATCTAGGTGTTTCTGCGTGCTGCTCCGGCCCAAAGAGTGCCCGGCGGAAAACGACAACGCAGGCATGTCGGGTGCCACTGTCTACACCGGCACAGAAAGTTTTGAGCAGATATCTCCTTCCATTCGGCCGGAATTGCAAGACGTTTGTGCATCTTCTATGTTCGTCGCGGTCAATGGCAAAAGGCGCTTATCTTCAATCTAGGTGTTTCTGCGTGCTGCGCCGGCCCAAAGAGTGCCCGGCGGAAAACGACAACGCAGGCATGTCGGGTGCCACTGTCTGCACCTGCACAGAAAGTTTTGAGCAGATATCTCCTTCCGTTCGGCCGGAATTGAAAGAAGATTGTGCATCTTCAATGTAGGTCGCGGTCAATGATAAAAAGGCGCTTATCTTCAATCTAGGTGTTTCTGCGTGCTGCGCCGGCCCAAAGAGTGCCCGGTGGAAAACGACAACGCAGGCATGTCGGGTGCCACTGTCTGCACCTGCACATAATGTTTTGAGCAGATATCTCCTTCCGTTCGGCCGGAATTGAAAGAAGATTGTGCATCTTCAATGTAGGTCGCGGTCAATGACAAAAAGGCGCTTATCTTCAATCTAGGTGTTTCTGCGTGCTGCGCCGGCCCAAAGAGTGCCCGGTGGAAAACGACAACGCAGGCATGTCGGGTGCCACTGTCTGCACCTGCACAGAAAGTTTTGAGCAGATATCTCCTTCCGTTCGGCCGGAATTGAAAGAAGATTGTGCATCTTCAATGTAGGTCGCGGTCAATGACAAAAAGGCGCTTATCTTCAATCTAGGTGTTTCTGCGTGCTGCGCCGGCCCAAAGAGTGCCCGGCGGAAAACGACAACGCAGGCATGTCGGGTGCCACTGTCTGCACCTGCACAGAAAGTTTTGAGCAGATATCTTCTTTCATTCGGCCGGAATTGCAAGACGTTTGTGCATCTGCAATATTGGTCGCGGTCAATGTCAAAAAGCCCTTATCTGCAATCTAGGTGTTTCTGCGTGCTGCTCCGGCCCAAAGAGTGCCCGGCGGAAAACGACAACGCAGGCATGTCGGGTGCCACTGTCTACACCTGCACAGAAAGTTTTGAGCAGATATCTCCTTCCATTCGGCCGGAATTGCAAGAAGTTTGTGCATCTTCTATGTTCGTCGCGGTCAATGACAAAAGGCGCTTATCTTCAATCTAGGTGTTTCTGCGTGCTGCTCCGGCCCAAAGAGTGCCCGGCGGAAAACGACAACGCAGGCATGTCGGGTGCCACTTTCTGCACCTGCACAGAAAGTTTTGAGCAGATATCTCCTTCCATTCGGCCGGAATTGCAAGAAGTTTGTGCATCTTCTATGTTCGTCGCGGTCAATGACAAAAGGCGCTTATCTTCAATCTAGGTGTTTCTGCGTGCTGCTCCGGCCCAAAGAGTGCCCGGCGGAAAACGACAACGCAGGCATGTCGGGTGCCACTGTCTGCACCTGCACAGAAAGTTTTGAGCAGATATCTCCTTCCATTCGGCCGGAATTGCAAGACGTTTGTGCATCTTCTATGTTCGTCGCGGTCAATGGCAAAAGGCGCTTATCTTCAATCTAGGTGTTTCTGCGTGCTGCTCCGGCCCAAAGAGTGCCCGGCGGAAAACGACAACGCAGGCATGTCGGGTGCCACTGTCTACACCTGCACAGAAAGTTTTGAGCAGATATCTCCTTCCATTCGGCCGGAATTGCAAGAAGTTTGTGCATCTTCTATGTTCGTCGCGGTCAATGACAAAAGGCGCTTATCTTCAATCTAGGTGTTTCTGCGTGCTGCTCCGGCCCAAAGAGTGCCCGGCGGAAAACGACAACGCAGGCATGTCGGGTGCCACTGTCTGCACCTGCACAGAAAGTTTTGAGCAGATATCTCCTTCCATTCGGCCGGAATTGCAAGAAGTTTGTGCATCTTCTATGTTCGTCGCGGTCAATGACAAAAGGCGCTTATCTTCAATCTAGGTGTTTCTGCGTGCTGCTCCGGCCCAAAGAGTGCCCGGCGGAAAACGACAACGCAGGCATGTCGGGTGCCACTGTCTGCACCTGCACAGAAAGTTTTGAGCAGATATCTCCTTCCATTCGGCCGGAATTGCAAGACGTTTGTGCATCTTCTATGTTCGTCGCGGTCAATGGCAAAAGGCGCTTATCTTCAATCTAGGTGTTTCTGCGTGCTGCGCCGGCCCAAAGAGTGCCCGGTGGAAAACGACAACGCAGGCATGTCGGGTGCCACTGTCTGCACCTGCACAGAAAGTTTTGAGCAGATATCTCCTTCCGTTCGGCCGGAATTGAAAGAAGATTGTGCATCTTCAATGTAGGTCTCGGTCAATGACAAAAAGGCGCTTATCTTCAATCTAGGTGTTTCTGCGTGCTGCGCCGGCCCAAAGAGTGCCCGGCGGAAAACGACAAGGCAGGCATGTCGGGTGCCACTGTCTGCACCTGCACAGAAAGTTTTGAGCAGATATCTTCTTTCGTTCGGCCGGAATTGAAAGAAGATTGTGCATCTTCAATGTAGGTCTCGGTCAATGACAAAAAGGCGCTTATCTTCAATCTAGGTGTTTCTGCGTGCTGCTCCGGCCCAAAGAGTGCTCGGCGGATAACGACAACGCAGGCATGTCGGGTGCCATTGTCTACACCTGCACAGTAAGTTTTGAGCAGATATCTCCTTCCATTCGGCCGGAATTGCAAGAAGTTTGTGCATCTTCTATGTTCGTCGCGGTGAATGGCAAAAGGCGCTTATCTTCAATCTAGGTGTTTCTGCGTGCTGCGCCGGCCCAAAGAGTGCCCGGCGGAAAACGACAACGCAGGCATGTCGGGTGCCACTGTCTGCACCTGCACAGAAAGTTTTGAGCAGATATCTTCTTTCGTTCGGCCGGAATTGCAAGACTTTCTGTGCAGATAAGGGCTTTTTGACATTGACCGCGACCAATATTGCATCTGCAATATTGGTCGCGGTCAATGTCAAAAAGCCCTTATCTGCAATCTAGGTGTTTCTGCGTGCTGCTCCGGCCCAAAGAGTGCCCGGCGGAAAACGACAACGCAGGCATGTCGGGTGCCACTGTCTACACCTGCACAGAAAGTTTTGAGCAGATATCTCCTTCCATTCGGCCGGAATTGCAAGACGTTTGTGCATCTTCTATGTTCGTCGCGGTCAATGGCAAAAGGCGCTTATCTTCAATCTAGGTGTTTCTGCGTGCTGCGCCGGCCCAAAGAGTGTCCGGCGGAAAACGACAACGCAGGCATGTCGGGTGCCACTGTCTGCACCTGCACAGAAAGTTTTGAGCAGATATCTCCTTCCATTCGGCCGGAATTGCAAGAAGTTTGTGCATCTTCTATGTTCGTCGCGGTCAATGACAAAAGGCGCTTATCTTCAATCTAGGTGTTTCTGCGTGCTGCTCCGGCCCAAAGAGTGCCCGGCGGAAAACGACAACGCAGGCATGTCGGGTGCCACTGTCTGCACCTGCACAGAAAGTTTTGAGCAGATATCTCCTTCCATTCGGCCGGAATTGCAAGACGTTTGTGCATCTTCTATGTTCGTCGCGGTCAATGGCAAAAGGCGCTTATCTTCAATCTAGGTGTTTCTGCGTGCTGCGCCGGCCCAAAGAGTGCCCGGTGGAAAACGACAACGCAGGCATGTCGGGTGCCACTGTCTGCACTTGCACAGAAAGTTTGGAGCAGATATCTCCTTCCGTTCGGCCGGAATTGAAAGAAGATTGTGCATCTTCAATGTAGGTCGCGGTCAATGACAAAAAGGCGCTTATCTTCAATCTAGGTTTTTCTGCGTGCTGCGCCGGCCCAAAGAGTGCCCGGCGGAAAACGACAAGGCAGGCATGTCGGGTGCCACTGTCTGCACCTGCACAGAAAGTTTTGAGCAGATATCTTCTTTCGTTCGGCCGGAATTGCAAGAAGATTGTGCATCTTCAATATTGGTCGCGGTCAATGTCAAAAAGCCCTTATCTGCAATCTAGGTGTTTCTGTTGCTGCTCCGGCCCAAAGAGTGCCCGGCGGATAACGACAACGCAGGCATGTCGGGTGCCATTGTCTACACCTGCACAGAAAGTTTTGAGCAGATATCTCCTTCCATTCGGCCGGAATTGCAAGAAGTTTGTGCATCTTCTATGTTCGTCGCGGTGAATGGCAAAAGGCGCTTATCTTCAATCTAGGTGTTTCTGCGTGCTGCGCCGGCCCAAAGAGTGCCCGGCGGAAAACGACAACGCAGGCATGTCGGGTGCCACTGTCTGCACCTGCACAGAAAGTTTTGAGCAGATATCTTCTTTCGTTCGGCCGGAATTGCAAGACGTTTGTGCATCTGCAATATTGGTCGCGGTCAATGTCAAAAAGCCCTTATCTGCAATCTAGGTGTTTCTGCGTGCTGCTCCGGCCCAAAGAGTGCCCGGCGGAAAACGACAACGCAGGCATGTCGGGTGCCACTGTCTACACCTGCACAGAAAGTTTTGAGCAGATATCTCCTTCCATTCGGCCGGAATTGCAAGACGTTTGTGCATCTTCTATGTTCGTCGCGGTCAATGGCAAAAGGCGCTTATCTTCAATCTAGGTGTTTCTGCGTGCTGCGCCGGCCCAAAGAGTGCCCGGCGGAAAACGACAACGCAGGCATGTCGGGTGCCACTGTCTGCACCTGCACAGAAAGTTTTGAGCAGATATCTCCTTCCGTTCGGCCGGAATTGAAAGAAGATTGTGCATCTTCAATGTAGGTCGCGGTCAATGATAAAAAGGCGCTTATCTTCAATCTAGGTGTTTCTGCGTGCTGCGCCGGCCCAAAGAGTGCCCGGCGGAAAACGACAACGCAGGCATGTCGGGTGCCACTGTCTGCACCTGCACATAATGTTTTGAGCAGATATCTCCTTCCGTTCGGCCGGAATTGAAAGAAGATTGTGCATCTTCAATGTAGGTCGCGGTCAATGACAAAAAGGCGCTTATCTTCAATCTAGGTGTTTCTGCGTGCTGCGCCGGCCCAAAGAGTGCCCGGCGGAAAACGACAACGCAGGCATGTCGGGTGCCACTGTCTGCACCTGCACAGAAAGTTTTGAGCAGATATCTTCTTTCGTTCGGCCGGAATTGCAAGACGTTTGTGCATCTGCAATATTGGTCGCGGTCAATGTCAAAAAGCCCTTATCTGCAATCTAGGTGTTTCTGCGTGCTGCTCCGGCCCAAAGAGTGCCCGGCGGAAAACGACAACGCAGGCATGTCGGGTGCCACTGTCTACACCTGCACAGAAAGTTTTGAGCAGATATCTCCTTCCATTCGGCCGGAATTGCAAGACGTTTGTGCATCTTCTATGTTCGTCGCGGTCAATGGCAAAAGGCGCTTATCTTCAATCTAGGTGTTTCTGCGTGCTGCGCCGGCCCAAAGAGTGTCCGGCGGAAAACGACAACGCAGGCATGTCGGGTGCCACTGTCTGCACCTGCACAGAAAGTTTTGAGCAGATATCTCCTTCCGTTCGGCCGGAATTGAAAGAAGATTGTGCATCTTCAATGTAGGTCGCGGTCAATGACAAAAAGGCGCTTATCTTCAATCTAGGTGTTTCTGCGTGCTGCGCCGGCCCAAAGAGTGCCCGGCGGAAAACGACAACCCAGGCATGTCGGGTGCCACTGTCTGCACCTGCACAGAAAGGTTTGAGCAGATATCTCCTTCCGTTCTGCCGGAATTGAAAGAAGATTTTGCATCTTCTATGTTCGTCGCGGTCAATGGCAAAAGGCGCTTATCTTCAATCTAGGTGTTTCTGCGTGCTGCGCCGGCCCAAAGAGTGCCCGGCGGAAAACGACAACGCAGGCATGTCGGGTGCCACTGTCTGCACCTGCACAGAAAGTTTTGAGCAGATATCTTCTTTCGTTCGGCCGGAATTGCAAGACGTTTGTGCATCTGCAATATTGGTCGCGGTCAATGTCAAAAAGCCCTTATCTGCAATCTAGGTGTTTCTGCGTGCTGCTCCGGCCCAAAGAGTGCCCGGCGGAAAACGACAACGCAGGCATGTCGGGTGCCACTGTCTACACCTGCACAGAAAGTTTTGAGCAGATATCTCCTTCCATTCGGCCGGAATTGCAAGACGTTTGTGCATCTTCTATGTTCGTCGCGGTCAATGGCAAAAGGCGCTTATCTTCAATCTAGGTGTTTCTGCGTGCTGCTCCGGCTCAAAGAGTGCCCGGCGGAAAACGACAACGCAGGCATGTCGGGTGCCACTGTCTGCACCTGCACATAATGTTTTGAGCAGATATCTCCTTCCGTTCGGCCGGAATTGAAAGAAGATTGTGCATCTTCAATGTAGGTCGCGGTCAATGACAAAAAGGCGCTTATCTTCAATCTAGGTGTTTCTGCGTGCTGCGCCGGCCCAAAGAGTGCCCGGCGGAAAACGACAACGCAGGCATGTCGGGTGCCACTGTCTGCACCTGCACAGAAAGTTTTGAGCAGATATCTTCTTTCGTTCGGCCGGAATTGCAAGACGTTTGTGCATCTGCAATATTGGTCGCGGTCAATGTCAAAAAGCCCTTATCTGCAATCTAGGTGTTTCTGCGTGCTGCTGCGGCCCAAAGAGTGACCGGCGGAAAATGACAACGCAGACATGTCGGGTGCCACTGTCTACACCTGCACAGAAAGTTTTGAGCAGATATCTCCTTCCATTCAGCCGGAATTGCAAGACGTTTGTGCATCTTCTATGTTCGTCGCGGTCAATGGCAAAAGGCGCTTATCTTCAATCTAGGTGTTTCTGCGTGCTGCGCCGGCCCAAAGAGTGCCCGGTGGAAAACGACAACGCAGGCATGTCGGGTGCCACTGTCTGCACCTGCACAGAAAGTTTTGAGCAGATATCTCCTTCCGTTCGGCCGGAATTGAAAGAAGATTGTGCATCTTCAATGTAGGTCGCGGTCAATGACAAAAAGGCGCTTATCTTCAATCTAGGTGTTTCTGCGTGCTGCGCCAGCCCAAAGAGTGCCCGGCGGAAAACGACAACCCAGGCATGTCGGGTGCCAATGTCTGCACCTGCACAGAAAGGTTTGAGCAGATATCTCCTTCCGTTCTGCCGGAATTGAAAGAAGATTGTGCATCTTCTATGTTCGTCGCGGTCAATGGCAAAAGGCGCTTATCTTCAATCTAGGTGTTTCTGCGTGCTGCGCCGGCCCAAAGAGTGCCCGGCGGAAAACGACAACGCAGGCATGTCGGGTGCCACTGTCTGCACCTGCACAGAAAGTTTTGAGCAGATATCTTCTTTCGTTCGGCCGGAATTGCAAGACGTTTGTGCATCTGCAATATTGGTCGCGGTCAATGTCAAAAAGCCCTTATCTGCAATCTAGGTGTTTCTGCGTGCTGCTCCGGCCCAAAGAGTGCCCGGCGGAAAACGACAACGCAGGCATGTCGGGTGCCACTGTCTACACCTGCACAGAAAGTTGTGAGCAGATATCTCCTTCCATTCGGCCGGAATTGCAAGACGTTTGTGCATCTTCTATGTTCGTCGCGGTCAATGGCAAAAGGCGCTTATCTTCAATCTAGGTGTTTCTGCGTGCTGCGCCGGCCCAAAGAGTGTCCGGCGGAAAACGACAACGCAGGCATGTCGGGTGCCACTGTCTGCACCTGCACAGAAAGTTTTGAGCAGATATCTCCTTCCGTTCGGCCGGAATTGAAAGAAGATTGTGCATCTTCAATGTAGGTCGCGGTCAATGACAAAAAGGCGCTTATCTTCAATCTAGGTGTTTCTGCGTGCTGCGCCGGCCCAAAGAGTGCCCGGCGGAAAACGACAACCCAGGCATGTCGGGTGCCAATGTCTGCATCTGCACAGAAAGGTTTGAGCAGATATCTCCTTCCGTTCTGCCGGAATTGAAAGAAGATTGTGCATCTTCTATGTTCGTCGCGGTCAATGGCAAAAGGCGCTTATCTTCAATCTAGGTGTTTCTGCGTGCTGCTCCGGCCCAAAGAGTGCCCGGCGGAAAACGACAACGCAGGCATGTCCGGTGCCACTGTCTACACCTGCACAGAAAGTTTTGAGCAGATATCTCCTTCCATTCGGCCGGAATTGCAAGAAGTTTGTGCATCTTCTATGTTCGTCGCGGTCAATGACAAAAGGCGCTTATCTTCAATCTAGGTGTTTCTGCGTGCTGCTCCGGCCCAAAGAGTGCCCGGCGGAAAACGACAACGCAGGCATGTCGGGTGCCACTGTCTGCACCTGCACAGAAAGTTTTGAGCAGATATCTCCTTCCATTCGGCCGGAATTGCAAGAAGTTTGTGCATCTTCTATGTTCGTCGCGGTCAATGACAAAAGGCGCTTATCTTCAATCTAGGTGTTTCTGCGTGCTGCTCCGGCCCAAAGAGTGCCCGGCGGAAAACGACAACGCAGGCATGTCGGGTGCCACTGTCTGCACCTGCACAGAAAGTTTTGAGCAGATATCTCCTTCCATTCGGCCGGAATTGCAAGACGTTTGTGCATCTTCTATGTTCGTCGCGGTCAATGGCAAAAGGCGCTTATCTTCAATCTAGGTGTTTCTGCGTGCTGCGCCGGCCCAAAGAGTGCCCGGTGGAAAACGACAACGCAGGCATGTCGGGTGCCACTGTCTGCACTTGCACAGAAAGTTTGGAGCAGATATCTCCTTCCGTTCGGCCGGAATTGAAAGAAGATTGTGCATCTTCAATGTAGGTCGCGGTCAATGACAAAAAGGCGCTTATCTTCAATCTAGGTGTTTCTGCGTGCTGCGCCGGCCCAAAGAGTGCCCGGCGGAAAACGACAAGGCAGGCATGTCGGGTGCCACTGTCTGCACCTGCACAGAAAGTTTTGAGCAGATATCTTCTTTCGTTCGGCCGGAATTGCAAGAAGATTGTGCATCTTCAATATTGGTCGCGGTCAATGTCAAAAAGCCCTTATCTGCAATCTAGGTTTTTCTGTTGCTGCTCCGGCCCAAAGAGTGCCCGGCGGATAACGACAACGCAGGCATGTCGGGTGCCATTGTCTACACCTGCACAGAAAGTTTTGAGCAGATATCTCCTTCCATTCGGCCGGAATTGCAAGAAGTTTGTGCATCTTCTATGTTCGTCGCGGTGAATGGCAAAAGGCGCTTATCTTCAATCTAGGTGTTTCTGCGTGCTGCGCCGGCCCAAAGAGTGCCCGGCGGAAAACGACAACGCAGGCATGTCGGGTGCCACTGTCTGCACCTGCACAGAAAGTTTTGAGCAGATATCTTCTTTCGTTCGGCCGGAATTGCAAGACGTTTGTGCATCTGCAATATTGGTCGCGGTCAATGTCAAAAAGCCCTTATCTGCAATCTAGGTGTTTCTGCGTGCTGCTCCGGCCCAAAGAGTGCCCGGCGGAAAACGACAACGCAGGCATGTCGGGTGCCACTGTCTACACCGGCACAGAAAGTTTTGAGCAGATATCTCCTTCCATTCGGCCGGAATTGCAAGACGTTTGTGCATCTTCTATGTTCGTCGCGGTCAATGGCAAAAGGCGCTTATCTTCAATCTAGGTGTTTCTGCGTGCTGCGCCGGCCCAAAGAGTGCCCGGCGGAAAACGACAACGCAGGCATGTCGGGTGCCACTGTCTGCACCTGCACAGAAAGTTTTGAGCAGATATCTCCTTCCGTTCGGCCGGAATTGAAAGAAGATTGTGCATCTTCAATGTAGGTCGCGGTCAATGATAAAAAGGCGCTTATCTTCAATCTAGGTGTTTCTGCGTGCTGCGCCGGCCCAAAGAGTGCCCGGCGGAAAACGACAACGCAGGCATGTCGGGTGCCACTGTCTGCACCTGCACATAATGTTTTGAGCAGATATCTCCTTCCGTTCGGCCGGAATTGAAAGAAGATTGTGCATCTTCAATGTAGGTCGCGGTCAATGACAAAAAGGCGCTTATCTTCAATCTAGGTGTTTCTGCGTGCTGCGCCGGCCCAAAGAGTGCCCGGCGGAAAACGACAACGCAGGCATGTCGGGTGCCACTGTCTGCACCTGCACAGAAAGTTTTGAGCAGATATCTTCTTTCGTTCGGCCGGAATTGCAAGACGTTTGTGCATCTGCAATATTGGTCGCGGTCAATGTCAAAAAGCCCTTATCTGCAATCTAGGTGTTTCTGCGTGCTGCTCCGGCCCAAAGAGTGCCCGGCGGAAAACGACAACGCAGGCATGTCGGGTGCCACTGTCTACACCTGCACAGAAAGTTTTGAGCAGATATCTCCTTCCATTCGGCCGGAATTGCAAGACGTTTGTGCATCTTCTATGTTCGTCGCGGTCAATGGCAAAAGGCGCTTATCTTCAATCTAGGTGTTTCTGCGTGCTGCGCCGGCCCAAAGAGTGTCCGGCGGAAAACGACAACGCAGGCATGTCGGGTGCCACTGTCTGCACCTGCACAGAAAGTTTTGAGCAGATATCTCCTTCCGTTCGGCCGGAATTGAAAGAAGATTGTGCATCTTCAATGTAGGTCGCGGTCAATGACAAAAAGGCGCTTATCTTCAATCTAGGTGTTTCTGCGTGCTGCGCCGGCCCAAAGAGTGCCCGGCGGAAAACGACAACCCAGGCATGTCGGGTGCCACTGTCTGCACCTGCACAGAAAGGTTTGAGCAGATATCTCCTTCCGTTCTGCCGGAATTGAAAGAAGATTGTGCATCTTCTATGTTCGTCGCGGTCAATGGCAAAAGGCGCTTATCTTCAATCTAGGTGTTTCTGCGTGCTGCGCCGGCCCAAAGAGTGCCCGGCGGAAAACGACAACGCAGGCATGTCGGGTGCCACTGTCTGCACCTGCACAGAAAGTTTTGAGCAGATATCTTCTTTCGTTCGGCCGGAATTGCAAGACGTTTGTGCATCTGCAATATTGGTCGCGGTCAATGTCAAAAAGCCCTTATCTGCAATCTAGGTGTTTCTGCGTGCTGCTCCGGCCCAAAGAGTGCCCGGCGGAAAACGACAACGCAGGCATGTCGGGTGCCACTGTCTACACCTGCACAGAAAGTTTTGAGCAGATATCTCCTTCCATTCGGCCGGAATTGCAAGACGTTTGTGCATCTTCTATGTTCGTCGCGGTCAATGGCAAAAGGCGCTTATCTTCAATCTAGGTGTTTCTGCGTGCTGCTCCGGCCCAAAGAGTGCCCGGCGGAAAACGACAACGCAGGCATGTCGGGTGCCACTGTCTGCACCTGCACATAATGTTTTGAGCAGATATCTCCTTCCGTTCGGCCGGAATTGAAAGAAGAATGTGCATCTTCAATGTAGGTCGCGGTCAATGACAAAAAGGCGCTTATCTTCAATCTAGGTGTTTCTGCGTGCTGCGCCGGCCCAAAGAGTGCCCGGCGGAAAACGACAACGCAGGCATGTCGGGTGCCACTGTCTGCACCTGCACAGAAAGTTTTGAGCAGATATCTTCTTTCGTTCGGCCGGAATTGCAAGACGTTTGTGCATCTGCAATATTGGTCGCGGTCAATGTCAAAAAGCCCTTATCTGCAATCTAGGTGTTTCTGCGTGCTGCTGCGGCCCAAAGAGTGCCCGGCGGAAAATGACAACGCAGGCATGTCGGGTGCCACTGTCTACACCTGCACAGAAAGTTTTGAGCAGATATCTCCTTCCATTCAGCCGGAATTGCAAGACGTTTGTGCATCTTCTATGTTCGTCGCGGTCAATGGCAAAAGGCGCTTATCTTCAATCTAGGTGTTTCTGCGTGCTGCGCCGGCCCAAAGAGTGCCCGGTGGAAAACGACAACGCAGGCATGTCGGGTGCCACTGTCTGCACCTGCACAGAAAGTTTTGAGCAGATATCTCCTTCCGTTCGGCCGGAATTGAAAGAAGATTGTGCATCTTCAATGTAGGTCGCGGTCAATGACAAAAAGGCGCTTATCTTCAATCTAGGTGTTTCTGCGTGCTGCGCCGGCCCAAAGAGTGCCCGGCGGAAAACGACAACGCAGGCATGTCGGGTGCCACTGTCTACACCTGCACAGAAAGTTTTGAGCAGATATCTCCTTCCATTCGGCCGGAATTGCAAGACGTTTGTGCATCTTCTATGTTCATCGCGGTCAATGGCAAAAGGCGCTTATCTTCAATCTAGGTGTTTCTGCGTGCTGTGCCGGCCCAAAGAGTGCCCGGCGGAAAACGACAACGCAGGCATGTCGGGTGCCACTGTCTGCACCTGCACATAAAGTGTTGAGCAGATATCTTCTTTCGTTCGGCCGGAATTGCAAGACGTTTGTGCATCTTCAATATTGGTCGCGGTCAATGTCAAAAAGCCCTTATCTGCAATCTAGGTGTTTCTGCGTGCTGCTCCGGCCCAAAGAGTGCCCGGCGGAAAACGACAACGCAGGCATGTCGGGTGCCACTGTCTACACCTGCACAGAAAGTTTTGAGCAGATATCTCCTTCCATTCGGCCGGAATTGCAAGAAGTTTGTGCATCTTCTATGTTCGTCGCGGTCAATGACAAAAGGCGCTTATCTTCAATCTAGGTGTTTCTGCGTGCTGCTCCGGCCCAAAGAGTGCCCGGCGGAAAACGACAACGCGGGCATGTCGGGTGCCACTGTCTGCACCTGCACAGAAAGTTTTGAGCAGATATCTCCTTCCGTTCGGCCGGAATTGAAAGAAGATTGTGCATCTTCAATGTAGGTCGCGGTCAATGACAAAAAGACGCTTATCTTCAATCTAGGTGTTTCTGCGTGCTGCGCCGGCCCAAAGAGTGCCCGGCGGAAAACGACAACCCAGGCATGTCGGGTGCCACTGTCTGCACCTGCACAGAATGTTTTGAGCAGATATCTCCTTCCGTTCGGCCGGAATTGAAAGAAGATTGTGCATCTTCAATGTAGGTCGCGGTCAATGACAAAAAGGCGCTTATCTTCAATCTAGGTGTTTCTGCGTGCTGCGCCGGCCCAAAGAGTGCCCGGCGGAAAACGACAACGCAGGCATGTCGGGTGCCACTGTCTGCACCTGCACAGAAAGGTTTGAGCAGATATCTCCTTCCGTTCTGCCGGAATTGAAAGAAGATTGTGCATCTTCTATGTTCGTCGCGGTCAATGGCAAAAGGCGCTTATCTTCAATCTAGGTGTTTCTGCGAGCTGCTCCGGCCCAAAGAGTGCCCGGCGGAAAACGACAACGCAGGCATGTCGGGTGCCACTGTCTACACCTGCACAGAAAGTTTTGAGCAGATATCTCCTTCCATTCGGCCGGAATTGCAATAAATTTGTGCATCTTCTATGTTCGTCGCGGTCAATGGCAAAAGGCGCTTATCTTCAATCTAGGTGTTTCTGCGTGCTGCTCCGGCCCAAAGAGTGTCCGGCGGAAAACGACAACGCAGGCATGTCGGGTGCCACTGTCTGCACCTGCACAGAAAGTTTTGAGCAGATATCTCCTTCCGTTCGGCCGGAATTGAAAGAAGATTGTGCATCTTCAATGTAGGTCGCGGTCAATGACAAAAAGGCGCTTATCTTCAATCTAGGTGTTTCTGCGTGCTGCGCCGGCCCAAAGAGTGCCCGGCGGAAAACGACAACGCAGGCATGTCGGGTGCCACTGTCTGCACCTGCACATAAAGTGTTGAGCAGATATCTTCTTTCGTTCGGCCGGAATTGCAAGACGTTTGTGCATCTTCAATATTGGTCGCGGTCAATGTCAAAAAGCCTTTATCTGCAATCTAGGTGTTTCTGCGTGCTGCTCCGGCCCAAAGAGTGCCCGGCGGAAAACGACAACGCAGGCATGTCGGGTGCCACTGTCTACACCTGCACAGAAAGTTTTGAGCAGATATCTCCTTCCATTCGGCCGGAATTGCAAGAAGTTTGTGCATCTTCTATGTTCGTCGCGGTCAATGACAAAAGGCGCTTATCTTCAATCTAGGTGTTTCTGCGTGCTGCTCCGGCCCAAAGAGTGCCCGGCGGAAAACGACAACGCAGGCATGTCGGGTGCCACTGTCTGCACCTGCACAGAAAGTTTTGAGCAGATATCTCCTTCCGTTCGGCCGGAATTGAAAGAAGATTGTGCATCTTCAATGTAGGTCGCGGTCAATGACAAAAAGACGCTTATCTTCAATCTAGGTGTTTCTGCGTGCTGCGCCGGCCCAAAGAGTGCCCGGCGGAAAACGACAACCCAGGCATGTCGGGTGCCACTGTCTGCACCTGCACAGAATGTTTTGAGCAGATATCTCCTTCCGTTCGGCCGGAATTGAAAGAAGATTGTGCATCTTCAATGTAGGTCGCGGTCAATGACAAAAAGGCGCTTATCTTCAATCTAGGTGTTTCTGCGTGCTGCGCCGGCCCAAAGAGTGCCCGGCTGAAAACGACAACGCAGGCATGTCGGGTGCCACTGTCTGCACCTGCACAGAAAGTTTTGAGCAGATATCTTCTTTCGTTCGGCCGGAATTGCAAGACGTTTGTGCATCTGCAATATTGGTCGCGGTCAATGTCAAAAAGCCCTTATCTGCAATCTAGGTGTTTCTGCGTGCTGCTCCGGCCCAAAGAGTGCCCGGCGGAAAACGACAACGCAGGCATGTCGGGTGCCACTGTCTACACCTGCACAGAAAGTTTTGAGCAGATATCTCCTTCCATTCGGCCGGAATTGCAAGACGTTTGTGCATCTTCTATGTTCGTCGCGGTCAATGGCAAAAGGCGCTTATCTTCAATCTAGGTGTTTCTGCGTGCTGCGCCGGCCCAAAGAGTGCCCGGTGGAAAACGACAACGCAGGCATGTCGGGTGCCACTGTCTGCACCTGCACAGAAAGTTTTGAGCAGATATCTCCTTCCGTTCGTCCGGAATTGAAAGAAGATTGTGCATCTTCAATGTAGGTCGCGGTCAATGACAAAAAGGCGATTATCTTCAATCTAGGTGTTTCTGCGTGCTGCGCCGGCCCAAAGAGTGCCCGGCGGAAAACGACAACGCAGGCATGTCGGGTGCCACTGTCTGCACCTGCACAGAAAGTTTTGAGCAGATATCTCCTTCCGTTCGGCCGGAATTGAAAGAAGATTGTGCATCTTCAATGTAGGTCGCGGTCAATGACAAAAAGGCGCTTATCTTCAATCTAGGTGTTTCTGCGTGCTGCGCCGGCCCAAAGAGTGCCCGGCGGAAAACGACAACGCAGGCATGTCGGGTGCCACTGACTGCACCTGCACATCATGTTTTGAGCAGATATCTCCTTCCGTTCGGCCGGAATTGAAAGAAGATTGTGCATCTTCAATGTAGGTCGCGGTCAATGACAAAAAGGCGCTTATCTTCAATCTAGGTGTTTCTGCGTGCTGCGCCGGCCCAAAGAGTGCCCGGCGGAAAACGACAACGCAGGCATGTCGGGTGCCACTGTCTGCACCTGCACAGAAAGTTTTGAGCAGATATCTTTTTTCGTTCGGCCGGAATTTCAAGACGTTTGTGCATCTGCAATATTGGTCGCGGTCAATGTCAAAAAGCCCTTATCTGCAATCTAGGTGTTTCTGCGTGCTGCTCCGGCCCAAAGAGTGCCCGGCGGAAAACGACAACGCAGGCATGTCGGGTGCCACTGTCTACACCTGCACAGAAAGTTTTGAGCAGATATCTCCTTCCATTCGGCCGGAATTGCAAGACGTTTGTGCATCTTCTATCTTCGTCGCGGTCAATATCAAAAGGCGCTTATCTTCAATCTAGGTGTTTCTGCGTGCTGCGCCGGCCCAAAGAGTGCCCGGTGGAAAACGACAACGCAGGCATGTCGGGTGCCACTGTCTGCACCTGCACAGAAAGTTTTGAGCAGATATCTCCTTCCGTTCGGCCGGAATTGAAAGAAGATTGTGCATCTTCAATGTAGGTCGCGGTCAATGACAAAAAGGCGCTTATCTTCAATCTAGGTGTTTCTGCGTGCTGCGCCGGCCCAAAGAGTGCCCGGCGGAAAACGACAACCCAGGCATGTCGGGTGCCACTGTCTGCACCTGCACATAAAGTGTTGAGCAGATATCTTCTTTCGTTCGGCCGGAATTGCAAGACGTTTGTGCATCTTCAATATTGGTCGCGGTCAATGTCAAAAAGCCCTTATCTGCAATCTAGGTGTTTCTGCGTGCTGCTCCGGCCCAAAGAGTGCCCGGCGGAAAACGACAACGCAGGCATGTCGGGTGCCACTGTCTACACCTGCACAGAAAGTTTTGAGCAGATATCTCCTTCCATTCGGCCGGAATTGCAAGAAGTTTGTGCATCTTCTATGTTCGTCGCGGTCAATGACAAAAGGCGCTTATCTTCAATCTAGGTGTTTCTGCGTGCTGCTCCGGCCCAAAGAGTGCCCGGCGGAAAACGACAACGCAGGCATGTCGGGTGCCACTGTCTGCACCTGCACAGAAAGTTTTGAGCAGATATCTCCTTCCGTTCGGCCGGAATTGAAAGAAGATTGTGCATCTTCAATGTAGGTCGCGGTCAATGACAAAAAGACGCTTATCTTCAATCTAGGTGTTTCTGCGTGCTGCGCCGGCCCAAAGAGTGCCCGGCGGAAAACGACAACCCAGGCATGTCGGGTGCCACTGTCTGCACCTGCACAGAATGTTTTGAGCAGATATCTCCTTCCGTTCGGCCGGAATTGAAAGAAGATTGTGCATCTTCAATGTAGGTCGCGGTCAATGACAAAAAGGCGCTTATCTTCAATCTAGGTGTTTCTGCGTGCTGCGCCGGCCCAAAGAGTGCCCGGCGGAAAACGACAACGCAGGCATGTCGGGTGCCACTGTCTGCACCTGCACAGAAAGGTTTGAGCAGATATCTCCTTCCGTTCTGCCGGAATTGAAAGAAGATTGTGCATCTTCTATGTTCGTCGCGGTCAATGGCAAAAGGCGCTTATCTTCAATCTAGGTGTTTCTGCGAGCTGCTCCGGCCCAAAGAGTGCCCGGCGGAAAACGACAACGCAGGCATGTCGGGTGCCACTGTCTACACCTGCACAGAAAGTTTTGAGCAGATATCTCCTTCCATTCGGCCGGAATTGCAATAAATTTGTGCATCTTCTATGTTCGTCGCGGTCAATGGCAAAAGGCGCTTATCTTCAATCTAGGTGTTTCTGCGTGCTGCTCCGGCCCAAAGAGTGTCCGGCGGAAAACGACAACGCAGGCATGTCGGGTGCCACTGTCTGCACCTGCACAGAAAGTTTTGAGCAGATATCTCCTTCCGTTCGGCCGGAATTGAAAGAAGATTGTGCATCTTCAATGTAGGTCGCGGTCAATGACAAAAAGGCGCTTATCTTCAATCTAGGTGTTTCTGCGTGCTGCGCCGGCCCAAAGAGTGCCCGGCGGAAAACGACAACGCAGGCATGTCGG
>NW_026609626.1:0-27634 GCF_029499605.1 Hyla sarda | reverse complement strand
CTTGCTGGCTAGCCAGCTAGCCAGCCCTGTGGGCCTTGCTGCTGCTGCAGCCAAAAAACAAAAGGTGGTGCTGCTGCTGCTTCTGCTGCTTCTGCTTCTGCTTGTGTCTGGCCCCTGTTGGAGCGTCCAGGCACAGGACTTCTGCTGCTGCTGACTAAATGGCCTCCTTAATTGGATCATTTGAGTAGCCAGCACACCTGTGCAGGTAGGGCATGACATGATAGGCAGCTGCCTTGATAGCGGGTGGGTGCTGAATGTTCCTAATTGACAAAATAAGATTAATGCTTATGAAGAAATATAAAATCTCATCCCTTCCCCAATATCGCGCCACACCCCTACCCCTTAATTCCCTGGTTGAACGTGATGGACATATGTCTTTTTTCGACCGTACTAACTATGTAACTATGTAACATAACATGGGGGGGGGGGGTCTCCTGGCTGTTCACACAGGTGTGTCATTGCTGTACATTGACCATGCATTGCTTCTGTGGTATTGCAAAGGCAAAGACAAATGCTTCCAGCCATCCATTGCACTAATGGATTGGTCATCAGCTGGCTGTCTATGTCCCGCATCAATATAGACCAAAGTACAGAGGGTTAGGCTATGCTATTGTGCACCTACCTGATGCATCAGAAGGTGCGAGGCCCTTGCTAAATTCTGTGCACAGACTTTGAGATCTATGCTTTAGACTGTATCTAAACCTGCTCCAACATGGACTGACATTCTGGCCTACTTTCAGCCGATGCGACTTGTCTGTCGCTGAACAGTCGCTTTTTATGTATTCAGCACCTATGTATAATGTTGTAAAAATGCTCTAGAAGCTAAAGTCGCAGAAATGTCACACATATTTGGCCTGCAACTTTCTGTGCGACAAATTCAGACAGGAAAAATCAGTATAAATCCTTAGAAAATTATCCCCCAGTGTCTCCATCTGCTGGCGGTATTGAATAAGCATTGCTGCACTGATGGGGTATGCATTAGACGAAAAAAAAGAAGAAAAAGAAGAATAATACGCCCAGAAAAGAGGCGAAAAGGAGAAAAACGTAAAAAAACGTGAAAAAAAAGTAAGAGGAAGAGAAGGGAAAAAAAGGTGGAAATGGGTTTAAAAGTGATTTCGGCGGAGAAATATATATATATATATATATATATATATATATATATATATGCGCACACACACATATAGATATAAACGTATTCTCCGTTGAGATATTGCAGCCGCTGCTGTGTCCAGGCCCAGGAGCCTTAGCACTGTGCTGTGATGTCACTCAATACCACTGACATCACTAGGTGTAAACAACATCTCTCCTTTGCTGTGTATGTGACTATGGAGCTGTTTGGTGATGTCGTCTATTACGGCCTTCATAGAAGCAACAGGAGATTGTTGCATCCATCTTGAACCCTCAGAACTACAGTGCTATGATGTCACTCACTTCCACAGGCCTTGCAGAGTGTAAACAACAACAACCCAGCTTTGTTGTGTATGTAACCAAAGGGATTTGTGATGTCACCTAGAACCTTCACAGCAGCGACAGCTTTATGAGGAGCATCAGCACTGCTCTGCCTGAGCAGAACCATCACCGCCATAGGTTGTCAAATAACCCGGATTTAACCCACACAGGTAAGTCCAATGGGGTGCAGGCATGTCCTCTATGCTTACAGCTTCCCGTGGGTGTTGGTTTGATACCGTTTGGGGACAGCCAAGGAGGCATCTGCAGGCAACAAAGGTAGGTGTGTGCTTGTGTGTGTGTTTCCTATGCAGATCCTAAGCCCAGTGTCACATGCAAGTAGGAGGAGTAAGAAGGGTTCCTGGCAAATCCGGGTTATGGATTGCATTTAAAAAGGCCCCGTGGGAGTGCAATGGGCCCCTGTCTTGCTGCTTAGCAATAATGGTATGGGTTTAGGTTCTGCTGTGTGTACTGGTGGTTGACTGCCCCCCAGCCCAGAGTGTGCATGGAAAATTGTCTGGCAGCCTCCCTGACAGCAAGCAGTGATAGTGCCCATGAAGGGGACCTTGTTGGGCCCGCCCCTTTCACGGTTATCGCTTCTCGGCCTTTTGGCTAAGATCAAGTGTAGTATCTGTTCTTATCAGTTTAATATCTGATACGTCCCCTATCTGGGGACCATATATTAAATGGATTTTTGAGAACGGGGGCCGATTTCGAAGCTTGCTTCCGTCGCCCTATGCATTGACCCGATATGGCAGTATCTTCGGGTACAGTGCACCACCCCCTTACAGGGTTAAAAAGAAAGATTCCTACTTTCATTGCTACCTGCTTGCTGGCTAGCCAGCTAGCCAGCCCTGTGGGCCTTGCTGCTGCTGCAGCCAAAAAACAAAAGGTGGTGCTGCTGCTGCTTCTGCTGCTTCTGCTTCTGCTTGTGTCTGGCCCCTGTTGGAGCGTCCAGGCACAGGACTTCTGCTGCTGCTGACTAAATGGCCTCCTTAATTGGATCATTTGAGTAGCCAGCACACCTGTGCAGGTAGGGCATGACATGATAGGCAGCTGCCTTGATAGCGGGTGGGTGCTGAATGTTCCTAATTGACAAAATAAGATTAATGCTTATGAAGAAATATAAAATCTCATCCCTTCCCCAATATCGCGCCACACCCCTACCCCTTAATTCCCTGGTTGAACGTGATGGACATATGTCTTTTTTCGACCGTACTAACTATGTAACTATGTAACATAACATGGGGGGGGGGGGGTCTCCTGGCTGTTCACACAGGTGTGTCATTGCTGTACATTGACCATGCATTGCTTCTGTGGTATTGCAAAGGCAAAGACAAATGCTTCCAGCCATCCATTGCACTAATGGATTGGTCATCAGCTGGCTGTCTATGTCCCGCATCAATATAGACCAAAGTACAGAGGGTTAGGCTATGCTATTGTGCACCTACCTGATGCATCAGAAGGTGCGAGGCCCTTGCTAAATTCTGTGCACAGACTTTGAGATCTATGCTTTAGACTGTATCTAAACCTGCTCCAACATGGACTGACATTCTGGCCTACTTTCAGCCGATGCGACTTGTCTGTCGCTGAACAGTCGCTTTTTATGTATTCAGCACCTATGTATAATGTTGTAAAAATGCTCTAGAAGCTAAAGTCGCAGAAATGTCACACATATTTGGCCTGCAACTTTCTGTGCGACAAATTCAGACAGGAAAAATCAGTATAAATCCTTAGAAAATTATCCCCCAGTGTCTCCATCTGCTGGCGGTATTGAATAAGCATTGCTGCACTGATGGGGTATGCATTAGACGAAAAAAAAGAAGAAAAAGAAGAATAATACGCCCAGAAAAGAGGCGAAAAGGAGAAAAACGTAAAAAAACGTGAAAAAAAAGTAAGAGGAAGAGAAGGGAAAAAAAGGTGGAAATGGGTTTAAAAGTGATTTCGGCGGAGAAATATATATATATATATATATATATATATATATATATATATATATATATATATATATGCGCACACACACATATAGATATAAACGTATTCTCCGTTGAGATATTGCAGCCGCTGCTGTGTCCAGGCCCAGGAGCCTTAGCACTGTGCTGTGATGTCACTCAATACCACTGACATCACTAGGTGTAAACAACATCTCTCCTTTGCTGTGTATGTGACTATGGAGCTGTTTGGTGATGTCGTCTATTACGGCCTTCATAGAAGCAACAGGAGATTGTTGCATCCATCTTGAACCCTCAGAACTACAGTGCTATGATGTCACTCACTTCCACAGGCCTTGCAGAGTGTAAACAACAACAACCCAGCTTTGTTGTGTATGTAACCAAAGGGATTTGTGATGTCACCTAGAACCTTCACAGCAGCGACAGCTTTATGAGGAGCATCAGCACTGCTCTGCCTGAGCAGAACCATCACCGCCATAGGTTGTCAAATAACCCGGATTTAACCCACACAGGTAAGTCCAATGGGGTGCAGGCATGTCCTCTATGCTTACAGCTTCCCGTGGGTGTTGGTTTGATACCGTTTGGGGACAGCCAAGGAGGCATCTGCAGGCAACAAAGGTAGGTGTGTGCTTGTGTGTGTGTTTCCTATGCAGATCCTAAGCCCAGTGTCACATGCAAGTAGGAGGAGTAAGAAGGGTTCCTGGCAAATCCGGGTTATGGATTGCATTTAAAAAGGCCCCGTGGGAGTGCAATGGGCCCCTGTCTTGCTGCTTAGCAATAATGGTATGGGTTTAGGTTCTGCTGTGTGTACTGGTGGTTGACTGCCCCCCAGCCCAGAGTGTGCATGGAAAATTGTCTGGCAGCCTCCCTGACAGCAAGCAGTGATAGTGCCCATGAAGGGGACCTTGTTGGGCCCGCCCCTTTCACGGTTATCGCTTCTCGGCCTTTTGGCTAAGATCAAGTGTAGTATCTGTTCTTATCAGTTTAATATCTGATACGTCCCCTATCTGGGGACCATATATTAAATGGATTTTTGAGAACGGGGGCCGATTTCGAAGCTTGCTTCCGTCGCCCTATGCATTGACCCGATATGGCAGTATCTTCGGGTACAGTGCACCACCCCCTTACAGGGTTAAAAAGAAAGATTCCTACTTTCATTGCTACCTGCTTGCTGGCTAGCCAGCTAGCCAGCCCTGTGGGCCTTGCTGCTGCTGCAGCCAAAAAACAAAAGGTGGTGCTGCTGCTGCTTCTGCTGCTTCTGCTTCTGCTTGTGTCTGGCCCCTGTTGGAGCGTCCAGGCACAGGACTTCTGCTGCTGCTGACTAAATGGCCTCCTTAATTGGATCATTTGAGTAGCCAGCACACCTGTGCAGGTAGGGCATGACATGATAGGCAGCTGCCTTGATAGCGGGTGGGTGCTGAATGTTCCTAATTGACAAAATAAGATTAATGCTTATGAAGAAATATAAAATCTCATCCCTTCCCCAATATCGCGCCACACCCCTACCCCTTAATTCCCTGGTTGAACGTGATGGACATATGTCTTTTTTCGACCGTACTAACTATGTAACTATGTAACATAACATGGGGGGGGGGGGGTCTCCTGGCTGTTCACACAGGTGTGTCATTGCTGTACATTGACCATGCATTGCTTCTGTGGTATTGCAAAGGCAAAGACAAATGCTTCCAGCCATCCATTGCACTAATGGATTGGTCATCAGCTGGCTGTCTATGTCCCGCATCAATATAGACCAAAGTACAGAGGGTTAGGCTATGCTATTGTGCACCTACCTGATGCATCAGAAGGTGCGAGGCCCTTGCTAAATTCTGTGCACAGACTTTGAGATCTATGCTTTAGACTGTATCTAAACCTGCTCCAACATGGACTGACATTCTGGCCTACTTTCAGCCGATGCGACTTGTCTGTCGCTGAACAGTCGCTTTTTATGTATTCAGCACCTATGTATAATGTTGTAAAAATGCTCTAGAAGCTAAAGTCGCAGAAATGTCACACATATTTGGCCTGCAACTTTCTGTGCGACAAATTCAGACAGGAAAAATCAGTATAAATCCTTAGAAAATTATCCCCCAGTGTCTCCATCTGCTGGCGGTATTGAATAAGCATTGCTGCACTGATGGGGTATGCATTAGACGAAAAAAAAGAAGAAAAAGAAGAATAATACGCCCAGAAAAGAGGCGAAAAGGAGAAAAACGTAAAAAAACGTGAAAAAAAAGTAAGAGGAAGAGAAGGGAAAAAAAGGTGGAAATGGGTTTAAAAGTGATTTCGGCGGAGAAATATATATATATATATATATATATATATATATATATATATATGCGCACACACACATATAGATATAAACGTATTCTCCGTTGAGATATTGCAGCCGCTGCTGTGTCCAGGCCCAGGAGCCTTAGCACTGTGCTGTGATGTCACTCAATACCACTGACATCACTAGGTGTAAACAACATCTCTCCTTTGCTGTGTATGTGACTATGGAGCTGTTTGGTGATGTCGTCTATTACGGCCTTCATAGAAGCAACAGGAGATTGTTGCATCCATCTTGAACCCTCAGAACTACAGTGCTATGATGTCACTCACTTCCACAGGCCTTGCAGAGTGTAAACAACAACAACCCAGCTTTGTTGTGTATGTAACCAAAGGGATTTGTGATGTCACCTAGAACCTTCACAGCAGCGACAGCTTTATGAGGAGCATCAGCACTGCTCTGCCTGAGCAGAACCATCACCGCCATAGGTTGTCAAATAACCCGGATTTAACCCACACAGGTAAGTCCAATGGGGTGCAGGCATGTCCTCTATGCTTACAGCTTCCCGTGGGTGTTGGTTTGATACCGTTTGGGGACAGCCAAGGAGGCATCTGCAGGCAACAAAGGTAGGTGTGTGCTTGTGTGTGTGTTTCCTATGCAGATCCTAAGCCCAGTGTCACATGCAAGTAGGAGGAGTAAGAAGGGTTCCTGGCAAATCCGGGTTATGGATTGCATTTAAAAAGGCCCCGTGGGAGTGCAATGGGCCCCTGTCTTGCTGCTTAGCAATAATGGTATGGGTTTAGGTTCTGCTGTGTGTACTGGTGGTTGACTGCCCCCCAGCCCAGAGTGTGCATGGAAAATTGTCTGGCAGCCTCCCTGACAGCAAGCAGTGATAGTGCCCATGAAGGGGACCTTGTTGGGCCCGCCCCTTTCACGGTTATCGCTTCTCGGCCTTTTGGCTAAGATCAAGTGTAGTATCTGTTCTTATCAGTTTAATATCTGATACGTCCCCTATCTGGGGACCATATATTAAATGGATTTTTGAGAACGGGGGCCGATTTCGAAGCTTGCTTCCGTCGCCCTATGCATTGACCCGATATGGCAGTATCTTCGGGTACAGTGCACCACCCCCTTACAGGGTTAAAAAGAAAGATTCCTACTTTCATTGCTACCTGCTTGCTGGCTAGCCAGCTAGCCAGCCCTGTGGGCCTTGCTGCTGCTGCAGCCAAAAAACAAAAGGTGGTGCTGCTGCTGCTTCTGCTGCTTCTGCTTCTGCTTGTGTCTGGCCCCTGTTGGAGCGTCCAGGCACAGGACTTCTGCTGCTGCTGACTAAATGGCCTCCTTAATTGGATCATTTGAGTAGCCAGCACACCTGTGCAGGTAGGGCATGACATGATAGGCAGCTGCCTTGATAGCGGGTGGGTGCTGAATGTTCCTAATTGACAAAATAAGATTAATGCTTATGAAGAAATATAAAATCTCATCCCTTCCCCAATATCGCGCCACACCCCTACCCCTTAATTCCCTGGTTGAACGTGATGGACATATGTCTTTTTTCGACCGTACTAACTATGTAACTATGTAACATAACATGGGGGGGGGGGGGTCTCCTGGCTGTTCACACAGGTGTGTCATTGCTGTACATTGACCATGCATTGCTTCTGTGGTATTGCAAAGGCAAAGACAAATGCTTCCAGCCATCCATTGCACTAATGGATTGGTCATCAGCTGGCTGTCTATGTCCCGCATCAATATAGACCAAAGTACAGAGGGTTAGGCTATGCTATTGTGCACCTACCTGATGCATCAGAAGGTGCGAGGCCCTTGCTAAATTCTGTGCACAGACTTTGAGATCTATGCTTTAGACTGTATCTAAACCTGCTCCAACATGGACTGACATTCTGGCCTACTTTCAGCCGATGCGACTTGTCTGTCGCTGAACAGTCGCTTTTTATGTATTCAGCACCTATGTATAATGTTGTAAAAATGCTCTAGAAGCTAAAGTCGCAGAAATGTCACACATATTTGGCCTGCAACTTTCTGTGCGACAAATTCAGACAGGAAAAATCAGTATAAATCCTTAGAAAATTATCCCCCAGTGTCTCCATCTGCTGGCGGTATTGAATAAGCATTGCTGCACTGATGGGGTATGCATTAGACGAAAAAAAAGAAGAAAAAGAAGAATAATACGCCCAGAAAAGAGGCGAAAAGGAGAAAAACGTAAAAAAACGTGAAAAAAAAGTAAGAGGAAGAGAAGGGAAAAAAAGGTGGAAATGGGTTTAAAAGTGATTTCGGCGGAGAAATATATATATATATATATATATATATATATATATATATATATATATGCGCACACACACATATAGATATAAACGTATTCTCCGTTGAGATATTGCAGCCGCTGCTGTGTCCAGGCCCAGGAGCCTTAGCACTGTGCTGTGATGTCACTCAATACCACTGACATCACTAGGTGTAAACAACATCTCTCCTTTGCTGTGTATGTGACTATGGAGCTGTTTGGTGATGTCGTCTATTACGGCCTTCATAGAAGCAACAGGAGATTGTTGCATCCATCTTGAACCCTCAGAACTACAGTGCTATGATGTCACTCACTTCCACAGGCCTTGCAGAGTGTAAACAACAACAACCCAGCTTTGTTGTGTATGTAACCAAAGGGATTTGTGATGTCACCTAGAACCTTCACAGCAGCGACAGCTTTATGAGGAGCATCAGCACTGCTCTGCCTGAGCAGAACCATCACCGCCATAGGTTGTCAAATAACCCGGATTTAACCCACACAGGTAAGTCCAATGGGGTGCAGGCATGTCCTCTATGCTTACAGCTTCCCGTGGGTGTTGGTTTGATACCGTTTGGGGACAGCCAAGGAGGCATCTGCAGGCAACAAAGGTAGGTGTGTGCTTGTGTGTGTGTTTCCTATGCAGATCCTAAGCCCAGTGTCACATGCAAGTAGGAGGAGTAAGAAGGGTTCCTGGCAAATCCGGGTTATGGATTGCATTTAAAAAGGCCCCGTGGGAGTGCAATGGGCCCCTGTCTTGCTGCTTAGCAATAATGGTATGGGTTTAGGTTCTGCTGTGTGTACTGGTGGTTGACTGCCCCCCAGCCCAGAGTGTGCATGGAAAATTGTCTGGCAGCCTCCCTGACAGCAAGCAGTGATAGTGCCCATGAAGGGGACCTTGTTGGGCCCGCCCCTTTCACGGTTATCGCTTCTCGGCCTTTTGGCTAAGATCAAGTGTAGTATCTGTTCTTATCAGTTTAATATCTGATACGTCCCCTATCTGGGGACCATATATTAAATGGATTTTTGAGAACGGGGGCCGATTTCGAAGCTTGCTTCCGTCGCCCTATGCATTGACCCGATATGGCAGTATCTTCGGGTACAGTGCACCACCCCCTTACAGGGTTAAAAAGAAAGATTCCTACTTTCATTGCTACCTGCTTGCTGGCTAGCCAGCTAGCCAGCCCTGTGGGCCTTGCTGCTGCTGCAGCCAAAAAACAAAAGGTGGTGCTGCTGCTGCTTCTGCTGCTTCTGCTTCTGCTTGTGTCTGGCCCCTGTTGGAGCGTCCAGGCACAGGACTTCTGCTGCTGCTGACTAAATGGCCTCCTTAATTGGATCATTTGAGTAGCCAGCACACCTGTGCAGGTAGGGCATGACATGATAGGCAGCTGCCTTGATAGCGGGTGGGTGCTGAATGTTCCTAATTGACAAAATAAGATTAATGCTTATGAAGAAATATAAAATCTCATCCCTTCCCCAATATCGCGCCACACCCCTACCCCTTAATTCCCTGGTTGAACGTGATGGACATATGTCTTTTTTCGACCGTACTAACTATGTAACTATGTAACATAACATGGGGGGGGGGGGGTCTCCTGGCTGTTCACACAGGTGTGTCATTGCTGTACATTGACCATGCATTGCTTCTGTGGTATTGCAAAGGCAAAGACAAATGCTTCCAGCCATCCATTGCACTAATGGATTGGTCATCAGCTGGCTGTCTATGTCCCGCATCAATATAGACCAAAGTACAGAGGGTTAGGCTATGCTATTGTGCACCTACCTGATGCATCAGAAGGTGCGAGGCCCTTGCTAAATTCTGTGCACAGACTTTGAGATCTATGCTTTAGACTGTATCTAAACCTGCTCCAACATGGACTGACATTCTGGCCTACTTTCAGCCGATGCGACTTGTCTGTCGCTGAACAGTCGCTTTTTATGTATTCAGCACCTATGTATAATGTTGTAAAAATGCTCTAGAAGCTAAAGTCGCAGAAATGTCACACATATTTGGCCTGCAACTTTCTGTGCGACAAATTCAGACAGGAAAAATCAGTATAAATCCTTAGAAAATTATCCCCCAGTGTCTCCATCTGCTGGCGGTATTGAATAAGCATTGCTGCACTGATGGGGTATGCATTAGACGAAAAAAAAGAAGAAAAAGAAGAATAATACGCCCAGAAAAGAGGCGAAAAGGAGAAAAACGTAAAAAAACGTGAAAAAAAAGTAAGAGGAAGAGAAGGGAAAAAAAGGTGGAAATGGGTTTAAAAGTGATTTCGGCGGAGAAATATATATATATATATATATATATATATGCGCACACACACATATAGATATAAACGTATTCTCCGTTGAGATATTGCAGCCGCTGCTGTGTCCAGGCCCAGGAGCCTTAGCACTGTGCTGTGATGTCACTCAATACCACTGACATCACTAGGTGTAAACAACATCTCTCCTTTGCTGTGTATGTGACTATGGAGCTGTTTGGTGATGTCGTCTATTACGGCCTTCATAGAAGCAACAGGAGATTGTTGCATCCATCTTGAACCCTCAGAACTACAGTGCTATGATGTCACTCACTTCCACAGGCCTTGCAGAGTGTAAACAACAACAACCCAGCTTTGTTGTGTATGTAACCAAAGGGATTTGTGATGTCACCTAGAACCTTCACAGCAGCGACAGCTTTATGAGGAGCATCAGCACTGCTCTGCCTGAGCAGAACCATCACCGCCATAGGTTGTCAAATAACCCGGATTTAACCCACACAGGTAAGTCCAATGGGGTGCAGGCATGTCCTCTATGCTTACAGCTTCCCGTGGGTGTTGGTTTGATACCGTTTGGGGACAGCCAAGGAGGCATCTGCAGGCAACAAAGGTAGGTGTGTGCTTGTGTGTGTGTTTCCTATGCAGATCCTAAGCCCAGTGTCACATGCAAGTAGGAGGAGTAAGAAGGGTTCCTGGCAAATCCGGGTTATGGATTGCATTTAAAAAGGCCCCGTGGGAGTGCAATGGGCCCCTGTCTTGCTGCTTAGCAATAATGGTATGGGTTTAGGTTCTGCTGTGTGTACTGGTGGTTGACTGCCCCCCAGCCCAGAGTGTGCATGGAAAATTGTCTGGCAGCCTCCCTGACAGCAAGCAGTGATAGTGCCCATGAAGGGGACCTTGTTGGGCCCGTCCCTTTCACGGTTATCGCTTCTCGGCCTTTTGGCTAAGATCAAGTGTAGTATCTGTTCTTATCAGTTTAATATCTGATACGTCCCCTATCTGGGGACCATATATTAAATGGATTTTTGAGAACGGGGGCCGATTTCGAAGCTTGCTTCCGTCGCCCTATGCATTGACCCGATATGGCAGTATCTTCGGGTACAGTGCACCACCCCCTTACAGGGTTAAAAAGAAAGATTCCTACTTTCATTGCTACCTGCTTGCTGGCTAGCCAGCTAGCCAGCCCTGTGGGCCTTGCTGCTGCTGCAGCCAAAAAACAAAAGGTGGTGCTGCTGCTGCTTCTGCTGCTTCTGCTTCTGCTTGTGTCTGGCCCCTGTTGGAGCGTCCAGGCACAGGACTTCTGCTGCTGCTGACTAAATGGCCTCCTTAATTGGATCATTTGAGTAGCCAGCACACCTGTGCAGGTAGGGCATGACATGATAGGCAGCTGCCTTGATAGCGGGTGGGTGCTGAATGTTCCTAATTGACAAAATAAGATTAATGCTTATGAAGAAATATAAAATCTCATCCCTTCCCCAATATCGCGCCACACCCCTACCCCTTAATTCCCTGGTTGAACGTGATGGACATATGTCTTTTTTCGACCGTACTAACTATGTAACTATGTAACATAACATGGGGGGGGGGGGTCTCCTGGCTGTTCACACAGGTGTGTCATTGCTGTACATTGACCATGCATTGCTTCTGTGGTATTGCAAAGGCAAAGACAAATGCTTCCAGCCATCCATTGCACTAATGGATTGGTCATCAGCTGGCTGTCTATGTCCCGCATCAATATAGACCAAAGTACAGAGGGTTAGGCTATGCTATTGTGCACCTACCTGCTGCATCAGAAGGTGCGAGGCCCTTGCTAAATTCTGTGCACAGACTTTGAGATCTATGCTTTAGACTGTATCTAAACCTGCTCCAACATGGACTGACATTCTGGCCTACTTTCAGCCGATGCGACTTGTCTGTCGCTGAACAGTCGCTTTTTATGTATTCAGCACCTATGTATAATGTTGTAAAAATGCTCTAGAAGCTAAAGTCGCAGAAATGTCACACATATTTGGCCTGCAACTTTCTGTGCGACAAATTCAGACAGGAAAAATCAGTATAAATCCTTAGAAAATTATCCCCCAGTGTCTCCATCTGCTGGCGGTATTGAATAAGCATTGCTGCACTGATGGGGTATGCATTAGACGAAAAAAAAGAAGAAAAAGAAGAATAATACGCCCAGAAAAGAGGCGAAAAGGAGAAAAACGTAAAAAAACGTGAAAAAAAAGTAAGAGGAAGAGAAGGGAAAAAAAGGTGGAAATGGGTTTAAAAGTGATTTCGGCGGAGAAATATATATATATATATATATATATATATATATATATATATATGCGCACACACACATATAGATATAAACGTATTCTCCGTTGAGATATTGCAGCCGCTGCTGTGTCCAGGCCCAGGAGCCTTAGCACTGTGCTGTGATGTCACTCAATACCACTGACATCACTAGGTGTAAACAACATCTCTCCTTTGCTGTGTATGTGACTATGGAGCTGTTTGGTGATGTCGTCTATTACGGCCTTCATAGAAGCAACAGGAGATTGTTGCATCCATCTTGAACCCTCAGAACTACAGTGCTATGATGTCACTCACTTCCACAGGCCTTGCAGAGTGTAAACAACAACAACCCAGCTTTGTTGTGTATGTAACCAAAGGGATTTGTGATGTCACCTAGAACCTTCACAGCAGCGACAGCTTTATGAGGAGCATCAGCACTGCTCTGCCTGAGCAGAACCATCACCGCCATAGGTTGTCAAATAACCCGGATTTAACCCACACAGGTAAGTCCAATGGGGTGCAGGCATGTCCTCTATGCTTACAGCTTCCCGTGGGTGTTGGTTTGATACCGTTTGGGGACAGCCAAGGAGGCATCTGCAGGCAACAAAGGTAGGTGTGTGCTTGTGTGTGTGTTTCCTATGCAGATCCTAAGCCCAGTGTCACATGCAAGTAGGAGGAGTAAGAAGGGTTCCTGGCAAATCCGGGTTATGGATTGCATTTAAAAAGGCCCCGTGGGAGTGCAATGGGCCCCTGTCTTGCTGCTTAGCAATAATGGTATGGGTTTAGGTTCTGCTGTGTGTACTGGTGGTTGACTGCCCCCCAGCCCAGAGTGTGCATGGAAAATTGTCTGGCAGCCTCCCTGACAGCAAGCAGTGATAGTGCCCATGAAGGGGACCTTGTTGGGCCCGCCCCTTTCACGGTTATCGCTTCTCGGCCTTTTGGCTAAGATCAAGTGTAGTATCTGTTCTTATCAGTTTAATATCTGATACGTCCCCTATCTGGGGACCATATATTAAATGGATTTTTGAGAACGGGGGCCGATTTCGAAGCTTGCTTCCGTCGCCCTATGCATTGACCCGATATGGCAGTATCTTCGGGTACAGTGCACCACCCCCTTACAGGGTTAAAAAGAAAGATTCCTACTTTCATTGCTACCTGCTTGCTGGCTAGCCAGCTAGCCAGCCCTGTGGGCCTTGCTGCTGCTGCAGCCAAAAAACAAAAGGTGGTGCTGCTGCTGCTTCTGCTGCTTCTGCTTCTGCTTGTGTCTGGCCCCTGTTGGAGCGTCCAGGCACAGGACTTCTGCTGCTGCTGACTAAATGGCCTCCTTAATTGGATCATTTGAGTAGCCAGCACACCTGTGCAGGTAGGGCATGACATGATAGGCAGCTGCCTTGATAGCGGGTGGGTGCTGAATGTTCCTAATTGACAAAATAAGATTAATGCTTATGAAGAAATATAAAATCTCATCCCTTCCCCAATATCGCGCCACACCCCTACCCCTTAATTCCCTGGTTGAACGTGATGGACATATGTCTTTTTTCGACCGTACTAACTATGTAACTATGTAACATAACATCATAACATGGGGGGGGGGGGGGGTCTCCTGGCTGTTCACACAGGTGTGTCATTGCTGTACATTGACCATGCATTGCTTCTGTGGTATTGCAAAGGCAAAGACAAATGCTTCCAGCCATCCATTGCACTAATGGATTGGTCATCAGCTGGCTGTCTATGTCCCGCATCAATATAGACCAAAGTACAGAGGGTTAGGCTATGCTATTGTGCACCTACCTGATGCATCAGAAGGTGCGAGGCCCTTGCTAAATTCTGTGCACAGACTTTGAGATCTATGCTTTAGACTGTATCTAAACCTGCTCCAACATGGACTGACATTCTGGCCTACTTTCAGCCGATGCGACTTGTCTGTCGCTGAACAGTCGCTTTTTATGTATTCAGCACCTATGTATAATGTTGTAAAAATGCTCTAGAAGCTAAAGTCGCAGAAATGTCACACATATTTGGCCTGCAACTTTCTGTGCGACAAATTCAGACAGGAAAAATCAGTATAAATCCTTAGAAAATTATCCCCCAGTGTCTCCATCTGCTGGCGGTATTGAATAAGCATTGCTGCACTGATGGGGTATGCATTAGACGAAAAAAAAGAAGAAAAAGAAGAATAATACGCCCAGAAAAGAGGCGAAAAGGAGAAAAACGTAAAAAAACGTGAAAAAAAAGTAAGAGGAAGAGAAGGGAAAAAAAGGTGGAAATGGGTTTAAAAGTGATTTCGGCGGAGAAATATATATATATATATATATATATATATATATATATATATATATATGCGCACACACACATATAGATATAAACGTATTCTCCGTTGAGATATTGCAGCCGCTGCTGTGTCCAGGCCCAGGAGCCTTAGCACTGTGCTGTGATGTCACTCAATACCACTGACATCACTAGGTGTAAACAACATCTCTCCTTTGCTGTGTATGTGACTATGGAGCTGTTTGGTGATGTCGTCTATTACGGCCTTCATAGAAGCAACAGGAGATTGTTGCATCCATCTTGAACCCTCAGAACTACAGTGCTATGATGTCACTCACTTCCACAGGCCTTGCAGAGTGTAAACAACAACAACCCAGCTTTGTTGTGTATGTAACCAAAGGGATTTGTGATGTCACCTAGAACCTTCACAGCAGCGACAGCTTTATGAGGAGCATCAGCACTGCTCTGCCTGAGCAGAACCATCACCGCCATAGGTTGTCAAATAACCCGGATTTAACCCACACAGGTAAGTCCAATGGGGTGCAGGCATGTCCTCTATGCTTACAGCTTCCCGTGGGTGTTGGTTTGATACCGTTTGGGGACAGCCAAGGAGGCATCTGCAGGCAACAAAGGTAGGTGTGTGCTTGTGTGTGTGTTTCCTATGCAGATCCTAAGCCCAGTGTCACATGCAAGTAGGAGGAGTAAGAAGGGTTCCTGGCAAATCCGGGTTATGGATTGCATTTAAAAAGGCCCCGTGGGAGTGCAATGGGCCCCTGTCTTGCTGCTTAGCAATAATGGTATGGGTTTAGGTTCTGCTGTGTGTACTGGTGGTTGACTGCCCCCCAGCCCAGAGTGTGCATGGAAAATTGTCTGGCAGCCTCCCTGACAGCAAGCAGTGATAGTGCCCATGAAGGGGACCTTGTTGGGCCCGCCCCTTTCACGGTTATCGCTTCTCGGCCTTTTGGCTAAGATCAAGTGTAGTATCTGTTCTTATCAGTTTAATATCTGATACGTCCCCTATCTGGGGACCATATATTAAATGGATTTTTGAGAACAGGGGCCGATTTCGAAGCTTGCTTCCGTCGCCCTATGCATTGACCCGATATGGCAGTATCTTCGGGTACAGTGCACCACCCCCTTACAGGGTTAAAAAGAAAGATTCCTACTTTCATTGCTACCTGCTTGCTGGCTAGCCAGCTAGCCAGCCCTGTGGGCCTTGCTGCTGCTGCAGCCAAAAAACAAAAGGTGGTGCTGCTGCTGCTTCTGCTGCTTCTGCTTCTGCTTGTGTCTGGCCCCTGTTGGAGCGTCCAGGCACAGGACTTCTGCTGCTGCTGACTAAATGGCCTCCTTAATTGGATCATTTGAGTAGCCAGCACACCTGTGCAGGTAGGGCATGACATGATAGGCAGCTGCCTTGATAGCGGGTGGGTGCTGAATGTTCCTAATTGACAAAATAAGATTAATGCTTATGAAGAAATATAAAATCTCATCCCTTCCCCAATATCGCGCCACACCCCTACCCCTTAATTCCCTGGTTGAACGTGATGGACATATGTCTTTTTTCGACCGTACTAACTATGTAACTATGTAACATAACATGGGGGGGGGGGGGGTCTCCTGGCTGTTCACACAGGTGTGTCATTGCTGTACATTGACCATGCATTGCTTCTGTGGTATTGCAAAGGCAAAGACAAATGCTTCCAGCCATCCATTGCACTAATGGATTGGTCATCAGCTGGCTGTCTATGTCCCGCATCAATATAGACCAAAGTACAGAGGGTTAGGCTATGCTATTGTGCACCTACCTGATGCATCAGAAGGTGCGAGGCCCTTGCTAAATTCTGTGCACAGACTTTGAGATCTATGCTTTAGACTGTATCTAAACCTGCTCCAACATGGACTGACATTCTGGCCTACTTTCAGCCGATGCGACTTGTCTGTCGCTGAACAGTCGCTTTTTATGTATTCAGCACCTATGTATAATGTTGTAAAAATGCTCTAGAAGCTAAAGTCGCAGAAATGTCACACATATTTGGCCTGCAACTTTCTGTGCGACAAATTCAGACAGGAAAAATCAGTATAAATCCTTAGAAAATTATCCCCCAGTGTCTCCATCTGCTGGCGGTATTGAATAAGCATTGCTGCACTGATGGGGTATGCATTAGACGAAAAAAAAGAAGAAAAAGAAGAATAATACGCCCAGAAAAGAGGCGAAAAGGAGAAAAACGTAAAAAAACGTGAAAAAAAAGTAAGAGGAAGAGAAGGGAAAAAAAGGTGGAAATGGGTTTAAAAGTGATTTCGGCGGAGAAATATATATATATATATATATATATATATATATATATATATATATATATATGCGCACACACACATATAGATATAAACGTATTCTCCGTTGAGATATTGCAGCCGCTGCTGTGTCCAGGCCCAGGAGCCTTAGCACTGTGCTGTGATGTCACTCAATACCACTGACATCACTAGGTGTAAACAACATCTCTCCTTTGCTGTGTATGTGACTATGGAGCTGTTTGGTGATGTCGTCTATTACGGCCTTCATAGAAGCAACAGGAGATTGTTGCATCCATCTTGAACCCTCAGAACTACAGTGCTATGATGTCACTCACTTCCACAGGCCTTGCAGAGTGTAAACAACAACAACCCAGCTTTGTTGTGTATGTAACCAAAGGGATTTGTGATGTCACCTAGAACCTTCACAGCAGCGACAGCTTTATGAGGAGCATCAGCACTGCTCTGCCTGAGCAGAACCATCACCGCCATAGGTTGTCAAATAACCCGGATTTAACCCACACAGGTAAGTCCAATGGGGTGCAGGCATGTCCTCTATGCTTACAGCTTCCCGTGGGTGTTGGTTTGATACCGTTTGGGGACAGCCAAGGAGGCATCTGCAGGCAACAAAGGTAGGTGTGTGCTTGTGTGTGTGTTTCCTATGCAGATCCTAAGCCCAGTGTCACATGCAAGTAGGAGGAGTAAGAAGGGTTCCTGGCAAATCCGGGTTATGGATTGCATTTAAAAAGGCCCCGTGGGAGTGCAATGGGCCCCTGTCTTGCTGCTTAGCAATAATGGTATGGGTTTAGGTTCTGCTGTGTGTACTGGTGGTTGACTGCCCCCCAGCCCAGAGTGTGCATGGAAAATTGTCTGGCAGCCTCCCTGACAGCAAGCAGTGATAGTGCCCATGAAGGGGACCTTGTTGGGCCCGCCCCTTTCACGGTTATCGCTTCTCGGCCTTTTGGCTAAGATCAAGTGTAGTATCTGTTCTTATCAGTTTAATATCTGATACGTCCCCTATCTGGGGACCATATATTAAATGGATTTTTGAGAACGGGGGCCGATTTCGAAGCTTGCTTCCGTCGCCCTATGCATTGACCCGATATGGCAGTATCTTCGGGTACAGTGCACCACCCCCTTACAGGGTTAAAAAGAAAGATTCCTACTTTCATTGCTACCTGCTTGCTGGCTAGCCAGCTAGCCAGCCCTGTGGGCCTTGCTGCTGCTGCAGCCAAAAAACAAAAGGTGGTGCTGCTGCTGCTTCTGCTGCTTCTGCTTCTGCTTGTGTCTGGCCCCTGTTGGAGCGTCCAGGCACAGGACTTCTGCTGCTGCTGACTAAATGGCCTCCTTAATTGGATCATTTGAGTAGCCAGCACACCTGTGCAGGTAGGGCATGACATGATAGGCAGCTGCCTTGATAGCGGGTGGGTGCTGAATGTTCCTAATTGACAAAATAAGATTAATGCTTATGAAGAAATATAAAATCTCATCCCTTCCCCAATATCGCGCCACACCCCTACCCCTTAATTCCCTGGTTGAACGTGATGGACATATGTCTTTTTTCGACCGTACTAACTATGTAACTATGTAACATAACATGGGGGGGGGGGGTCTCCTGGCTGTTCACACAGGTGTGTCATTGCTGTACATTGACCATGCATTGCTTCTGTGGTATTGCAAAGGCAAAGACAAATGCTTCCAGCCATCCATTGCACTAATGGATTGGTCATCAGCTGGCTGTCTATGTCCCGCATCAATATAGACCAAAGTACAGAGGGTTAGGCTATGCTATTGTGCACCTACCTGATGCATCAGAAGGTGCGAGGCCCTTGCTAAATTCTGTGCACAGACTTTGAGATCTATGCTTTAGACTGTATCTAAACCTGCTCCAACATGGACTGACATTCTGGCCTACTTTCAGCCGATGCGACTTGTCTGTCGCTGAACAGTCGCTTTTTATGTATTCAGCACCTATGTATAATGTTGTAAAAATGCTCTAGAAGCTAAAGTCGCAGAAATGTCACACATATTTGGCCTGCAACTTTCTGTGCGACAAATTCAGACAGGAAAAATCAGTATAAATCCTTAGAAAATTATCCCCCAGTGTCTCCATCTGCTGGCGGTATTGAATAAGCATTGCTGCACTGATGGGGTATGCATTAGACGAAAAAAAAGAAGAAAAAGAAGAATAATACGCCCAGAAAAGAGGCGAAAAGGAGAAAAACGTAAAAAAACGTGAAAAAAAAGTAAGAGGAAGAGAAGGGAAAAAAAGGTGGAAATGGGTTTAAAAGTGATTTCGGCGGAGAAATATATATATATATATATATATATATATATATATATATATATATATATATGCGCACACACACATATAGATATAAACGTATTCTCCGTTGAGATATTGCAGCCGCTGCTGTGTCCAGGCCCAGGAGCCTTAGCACTGTGCTGTGATGTCACTCAATACCACTGACATCACTAGGTGTAAACAACATCTCTCCTTTGCTGTGTATGTGACTATGGAGCTGTTTGGTGATGTCGTCTATTACGGCCTTCATAGAAGCAACAGGAGATTGTTGCATCCATCTAGAACCCTCAGAACTACAGTGCTATGATGTCACTCACTTCCACAGGCCTTGCAGAGTGTAAACAACAACAACCCAGCTTTGTTGTGTATGTAACCAAAGGGATTTGTGATGTCACCTAGAACCTTCACAGCAGCGACAGCTTTATGAGGAGCATCAGCACTGCTCTGCCTGAGCAGAACCATCACCGCCATAGGTTGTCAAATAACCCGGATTTAACCCACACAGGTAAGTCCAATGGGGTGCAGGCATGTCCTCTATGCTTACAGCTTCCCGTGGGTGTTGGTTTGATACCGTTTGGGGACAGCCAAGGAGGCATCTGCAGGCAACAAAGGTAGGTGTGTGCTTGTGTGTGTGTTTCCTATGCAGATCCTAAGCCCAGTGTCACATGCAAGTAGGAGGAGTAAGAAGGGTTCCTGGCAAATCCGGGTTATGGATTGCATTTAAAAAGGCCCCGTGGGAGTGCAATGGGCCCCTGTCTTGCTGCTTAGCAATAATGGTATGGGTTTAGGTTCTGCTGTGTGTACTGGTGGTTGACTGCCCCCCAGCCCAGAGTGTGCATGGAAAATTGTCTGGCAGCCTCCCTGACAGCAAGCAGTGATAGTGCCCATGAAGGGGACCTTGTTGGGCCCGCCCCTTTCACGGTTATCGCTTCTCGGCCTTTTGGCTAAGATCAAGTGTAGTATCTGTTCTTATCAGTTTAATATCTGATACGTCCCCTATCTGGGGACCATATATTAAATGGATTTTTGAGAACGGGGGCCGATTTCGAAGCTTGCTTCCGTCGCCCTATGCATTGACCCGATATGGCAGTATCTTCGGGTACAGTGCACCACCCCCTTACAGGGTTAAAAAGAAAGATTCCTACTTTCATTGCTACCTGCTTGCTGGCTAGCCAGCTAGCCAGCCCTGTGGGCCTTGCTGCTGCTGCAGCCAAAAAACAAAAGGTGGTGCTGCTGCTGCTTCTGCTGCTTCTGCTTCTGCTTGTGTCTGGCCCCTGTTGGAGCGTCCAGGCACAGGACTTCTGCTGCTGCTGACTAAATGGCCTCCTTAATTGGATCATTTGAGTAGCCAGCACACCTGTGCAGGTAGGGCATGACATGATAGGCAGCTGCCTTGATAGCGGGTGGGTGCTGAATGTTCCTAATTGACAAAATAAGATTAATGCTTATGAAGAAATATAAAATCTCATCCCTTCCCCAATATCGCGCCACACCCCTACCCCTTAATTCCCTGGTTGAACGTGATGGACATATGTCTTTTTTCGACCGTACTAACTATGTAACTATGTAACATAACATGGGGGGGGGGGGTCTCCTGGCTGTTCACACAGGTGTGTCATTGCTGTACATTGACCATGCATTGCTTCTGTGGTATTGCAAAGGCAAAGACAAATGCTTCCAGCCATCCATTGCACTAATGGATTGGTCATCAGCTGGCTGTCTATGTCCCGCATCAATATAGACCAAAGTACAGAGGGTTAGGCTATGCTATTGTGCACCTACCTGATGCATCAGAAGGTGCGAGGCCCTTGCTAAATTCTGTGCACAGACTTTGAGATCTATGCTTTAGACTGTATCTAAACCTGCTCCAACATGGACTGACATTCTGGCCTACTTTCAGCCGATGCGACTTGTCTGTCGCTGAACAGTCGCTTTTTATGTATTCAGCACCTATGTATAATGTTGTAAAAATGCTCTAGAAGCTAAAGTCGCAGAAATGTCACACATATTTGGCCTGCAACTTTCTGTGCGACAAATTCAGACAGGAAAAATCAGTATAAATCCTTAGAAAATTATCCCCCAGTGTCTCCATCTGCTGGCGGTATTGAATAAGCATTGCTGCACTGATGGGGTATGCATTAGACGAAAAAAAAGAAGAAAAAGAAGAATAATACGCCCAGAAAAGAGGCGAAAAGGAGAAAAACGTAAAAAAACGTGAAAAAAAAGTAAGAGGAAGAGAAGGGAAAAAAAGGTGGAAATGGGTTTAAAAGTGATTTCGGCGGAGAAATATATATATATATATATATATATATATATATATATATATATATGCGCACACACACATATAGATATAAACGTATTCTCCGTTGAGATATTGCAGCCGCTGCTGTGTCCAGGCCCAGGAGCCTTAGCACTGTGCTGTGATGTCACTCAATACCACTGACATCACTAGGTGTAAACAACATCTCTCCTTTGCTGTGTATGTGACTATGGAGCTGTTTGGTGATGTCGTCTATTACGGCCTTCATAGAAGCAACAGGAGATTGTTGCATCCATCTTGAACCCTCAGAACTACAGTGCTATGATGTCACTCACTTCCACAGGCCTTGCAGAGTGTAAACAACAACAACCCAGCTTTGTTGTGTATGTAACCAAAGGGATTTGTGATGTCACCTAGAACCTTCACAGCAGCGACAGCTTTATGAGGAGCATCAGCACTGCTCTGCCTGAGCAGAACCATCACCGCCATAGGTTGTCAAATAACCCGGATTTAACCCACACAGGTAAGTCCAATGGGGTGCAGGCATGTCCTCTATGCTTACAGCTTCCCGTGGGTGTTGGTTTGATACCGTTTGGGGACAGCCAAGGAGGCATCTGCAGGCAACAAAGGTAGGTGTGTGCTTGTGTGTGTGTTTCCTATGCAGATCCTAAGCCCAGTGTCACATGCAAGTAGGAGGAGTAAGAAGGGTTCCTGGCAAATCCGGGTTATGGATTGCATTTAAAAAGGCCCCGTGGGAGTGCAATGGGCCCCTGTCTTGCTGCTTAGCAATAATGGTATGGGTTTAGGTTCTGCTGTGTGTACTGGTGGTTGACTGCCCCCCAGCCCAGAGTGTGCATGGAAAATTGTCTGGCAGCCTCCCTGACAGCAAGCAGTGATAGTGCCCATGAAGGGGACCTTGTTGGGCCCGCCCCTTTCACGGTTATCGCTTCTCGGCCTTTTGGCTAAGATCAAGTGTAGTATCTGTTCTTATCAGTTTAATATCTGATACGTCCCCTATCTGGGGACCATATATTAAATGGATTTTTGAGAACGGGGGCCGATTTCGAAGCTTGCTTCCGTCGCCCTATGCATTGACCCGATATGGCAGTATCTTCGGGTACAGTGCACCACCCCCTTACAGGGTTAAAAAGAAAGATTCCTACTTTCATTGCTACCTGCTTGCTGGCTAGCCAGCTAGCCAGCCCTGTGGGCCTTGCTGCTGCTGCAGCCAAAAAACAAAAGGTGGTGCTGCTGCTGCTTCTGCTGCTTCTGCTTCTGCTTGTGTCTGGCCCCTGTTGGAGCGTCCAGGCACAGGACTTCTGCTGCTGCTGACTAAATGGCCTCCTTAATTGGATCATTTGAGTAGCCAGCACACCTGTGCAGGTAGGGCATGACATGATAGGCAGCTGCCTTGATAGCGGGTGGGTGCTGAATGTTCCTAATTGACAAAATAAGATTAATGCTTATGAAGAAATATAAAATCTCATCCCTTCCCCAATATCGCGCCACACCCCTACCCCTTAATTCCCTGGTTGAACGTGATGGACATATGTCTTTTTTCGACCGTACTAACTATGTAACTATGTAACATAACATGGGGGGGGGGGGTCTCCTGGCTGTTCACACAGGTGTGTCATTGCTGTACATTGACCATGCATTGCTTCTGTGGTATTGCAAAGGCAAAGACAAATGCTTCCAGCCATCCATTGCACTAATGGATTGGTCATCAGCTGGCTGTCTATGTCCCGCATCAATATAGACCAAAGTACAGAGGGTTAGGCTATGCTATTGTGCACCTACCTGATGCATCAGAAGGTGCGAGGCCCTTGCTAAATTCTGTGCACAGACTTTGAGATCTATGCTTTAGACTGTATCTAAACCTGCTCCAACATGGACTGACATTCTGGCCTACTTTCAGCCGATGCGACTTGTCTGTCGCTGAACAGTCGCTTTTTATGTATTCAGCACCTATGTATAATGTTGTAAAAATGCTCTAGAAGCTAAAGTCGCAGAAATGTCACACATATTTGGCCTGCAACTTTCTGTGCGACAAATTCAGACAGGAAAAATCAGTATAAATCCTTAGAAAATTATCCCCCAGTGTCTCCATCTGCTGGCGGTATTGAATAAGCATTGCTGCACTGATGGGGTATGCATTAGACGAAAAAAAAGAAGAAAAAGAAGAATAATACGCCCAGAAAAGAGGCGAAAAGGAGAAAAACGTAAAAAAACGTGAAAAAAAAGTAAGAGGAAGAGAAGGGAAAAAAAGGTGGAAATGGGTTTAAAAGTGATTTCGGCGGAGAAATATATATATATATATATATATATATATATATATATATATATATATGCGCACACACACATATAGATATAAACGTATTCTCCGTTGAGATATTGCAGCCGCTGCTGTGTCCAGGCCCAGGAGCCTTAGCACTGTGCTGTGATGTCACTCAATACCACTGACATCACTAGGTGTAAACAACATCTCTCCTTTGCTGTGTATGTGACTATGGAGCTGTTTGGTGATGTCGTCTATTACGGCCTTCATAGAAGCAACAGGAGATTGTTGCATCCATCTTGAACCCTCAGAACTACAGTGCTATGATGTCACTCACTTCCACAGGCCTTGCAGAGTGTAAACAACAACAACCCAGCTTTGTTGTGTATGTAACCAAAGGGATTTGTGATGTCACCTAGAACCTTCACAGCAGCGACAGCTTTATGAGGAGCATCAGCACTGCTCTGCCTGAGCAGAACCATCACCGCCATAGGTTGTCAAATAACCCGGATTTAACCCACACAGGTAAGTCCAATGGGGTGCAGGCATGTCCTCTATGCTTACAGCTTCCCGTGGGTGTTGGTTTGATACCGTTTGGGGACAGCCAAGGAGGCATCTGCAGGCAACAAAGGTAGGTGTGTGCTTGTGTGTGTGTTTCCTATGCAGATCCTAAGCCCAGTGTCACATGCAAGTAGGAGGAGTAAGAAGGGTTCCTGGCAAATCCGGGTTATGGATTGCATTTAAAAAGGCCCCGTGGGAGTGCAATGGGCCCCTGTCTTGCTGCTTAGCAATAATGGTATGGGTTTAGGTTCTGCTGTGTGTACTGGTGGTTGACTGCCCCCCAGCCCAGAGTGTGCATGGAAAATTGTCTGGCAGCCTCCCTGACAGCAAGCAGTGATAGTGCCCATGAAGGGGACCTTGTTGGGCCCGCCCCTTTCACGGTTATCGCTTCTCGGCCTTTTGGCTAAGATCAAGTGTAGTATCTGTTCTTATCAGTTTAATATCTGATACGTCCCCTATCTGGGGACCATATATTAAATGGATTTTTGAGAACGGGGGCCGATTTCGAAGCTTGCTTCCGTCGCCCTATGCATTGACCCGATATGGCAGTATCTTCGGGTACAGTGCACCACCCCCTTACAGGGTTAAAAAGAAAGATTCCTACTTTCATTGCTACCTGCTTGCTGGCTAGCCAGCTAGCCAGCCCTGTGGGCCTTGCTGCTGCTGCAGCCAAAAAACAAAAGGTGGTGCTGCTGCTGCTTCTGCTGCTTCTGCTTCTGCTTGTGTCTGGCCCCTGTTGGAGCGTCCAGGCACAGGACTTCTGCTGCTGCTGACTAAATGGCCTCCTTAATTGGATCATTTGAGTAGCCAGCACACCTGTGCAGGTAGGGCATGACATGATAGGCAGCTGCCTTGATAGCGGGTGGGTGCTGAATGTTCCTAATTGACAAAATAAGATTAATGCTTATGAAGAAATATAAAATCTCATCCCTTCCCCAATATCGCGCCACACCCCTACCCCTTAATTCCCTGGTTGAACGTGATGGACATATGTCTTTTTTCGACCGTACTAACTATGTAACTATGTAACATAACATGGGGGGGGGGGGGGTCTCCTGGCTGTTCACACAGGTGTGTCATTGCTGTACATTGACCATGCATTGCTTCTGTGGTATTGCAAAGGCAAAGACAAATGCTTCCAGCCATCCATTGCACTAATGGATTGGTCATCAGCTGGCTGTCTATGTCCCGCATCAATATAGACCAAAGTACAGAGGGTTAGGCTATGCTATTGTGCACCTACCTGATGCATCAGAAGGTGCGAGGCCCTTGCTAAATTCTGTGCACAGACTTTGAGATCTATGCTTTAGACTGTATCTAAACCTGCTCCAACATGGACTGACATTCTGGCCTACTTTCAGCCGATGCGACTTGTCTGTCGCTGAACAGTCGCTTTTTATGTATTCAGCACCTATGTATAATGTTGTAAAAATGCTCTAGAAGCTAAAGTCGCAGAAATGTCACACATATTTGGCCTGCAACTTTCTGTGCGACAAATTCAGACAGGAAAAATCAGTATAAATCCTTAGAAAATTATCCCCCAGTGTCTCCATCTGCTGGCGGTATTGAATAAGCATTGCTGCACTGATGGGGTATGCATTAGACGAAAAAAAAGAAGAAAAAGAAGAATAATACGCCCAGAAAAGAGGCGAAAAGGAGAAAAACGTAAAAAAAACGTGAAAAAAAAGTAAGAGGAAGAGAAGGGAAAAAAAGGTGGAAATGGGTTTTAAAAGTGATTTCGGCGGAGAAATATATATATATATATATATATATATATATATATATATTATATATATGCGCACCACACACATATAGATATAAACGTATTCTCCGTTGAGATATTGCAGCCGCTGCTGTGTCCAGGCCCAGGAGCCTTAGCACTGTGCTGTGATGTCACTCAATACCACTGACATCACTAGGTGTAAACAACATCTCTCCTTTGCTGTGTATGTGACTATGGAGCTGTTTGGTGATGTCGTCTATTACGGCCTTCATAGAAGCAACAGGAGATTGTTGCATCCATCTTGAACCCTCAGAACTACAGTGCTATGATGTCACTCACTTCCACAGGCCTTGCAGAGTGTAAACAACAACAACCCAGCTTTGTTGTGTATGTAACCAAAGGGATTTGTGATGTCACCTAGAACCTTCACAGCAGCGACAGCTTTATGAGGAGCATCAGCACTGCTCTGCCTGAGCAGAACCATCACCCGCCATAGGTTGTCAAATAACCCGGATTTAACCCACACAGGTAAGTCCAATGGGGTGCAGGCATGTCCTCTATGCTTACAGCTTCCCGTGGGTGTTGGTTTGATACGTTTGGGGACAGCCAAGGAGGCATCTGCAGGCAACAAAGGTAGGTGTGTGCTTGTGTGTGTGTTTCCTATGCAGATCCTAAGCCCAGTGTCACATGCAAGTAGGAGGAGTAAGAAGGGTTCCTGGCAAATCCGGGTTATGGATTGCATTTAAAAAGGCCCCGTGGGAGTGCAATGGGCCCCTGTCTTTGCTGCTTAGCAATAATGGTATGGGTTTAGGTTCTGCTGTGTGTACTGGTGGTTGACTGCCCCCCAGCCCAGAGTGTGCATGGAAAATTGTCTGGCAGCCTCCCTGACAGCAAGCAGTGATAGTGCCCATGAAGGGGACCTTGTTGGGCCCCGCCCCTTTCACGGTTATCGCTTCTCGGCCTTTTGGCTAAGATCAAGTGTAGTATCTGTTCTTATCAGTTTAATATCTGATACGTCCCCTATCTGGGGACCATATATTAAATGGATTTTTGAGAACGGGGGCCGATTTCGAAGCTTGCTTCCGTCGCCCTATGCATTGACCCGATATGGCAGTATCTTCGGGTACAGTGCACCACCCCCTTACAGGGTTAAAAAAGAAAGATTCCTACTTTCATTGCTACCTGCTTGCTGGCTAGCCAGCTAGCCAGCCCTGTGGGCCTTGCTGCTGCTGCAGCCAAAAAACAAAAGGTGGTGCTGCTGCTGCTTCTGCTGCTTCTGCTTCTGCTTGTGTCTGGCCCCTGTTGGAGCGTCCAGGCACAGGACTTCTGCTGCTGCTGACTAAATGGCCTCCTTAATTGGATCATTTGAGTAGCCAGCACACCTGTGCAGGTAGGGCATGACATGATAGGCAGCTGCCTTGATAGCGGGTGGGTGCTGAATGTTCCTAA
>NW_026609625.1:22500-25000 GCF_029499605.1 Hyla sarda | reverse complement strand
ACATACCATATATATACAGTGACCCCCCGACCTACGATGGCCCCGACATACCATATATATACAGTGACCCCCCGACCTACGATGGCCCGACATACTATATATATATATATATATATACAGTGACCCCCCGACCTACGATGGCCCCGACATTATATATATATATATATATATATATATATATATACAGTGACCCCCCTGACCTACGATGGCCCCGACATACTATATATATACAGTGACCCTCCCGACCTACGATGGCCTCGACATACCATATATATACAGTGACCCCCGACCTACAATGGCCCCGACATACCATATATATACAGTGACCCCCCGACCTACGATGGCCCCGACATACCATATATATATACAGTGACCCCCCCGACCTACGATGGCCCCGACATACCATATATATACAGTGACCCCCCCGACCTACGATGGCCCCGACATACCATATATATACAGTGACCCCCTGACCTACGATGGCCCCGACATACCATATATATACAGTGACCCCCCGACCTACGATGGCCCCAACATACCATATATATACAGTGACCCCCCGACCTACGATGGCCCCAACATACCATATATATATATACAGTGACCCCCCGACCTACGATGGCCCCGACATACTATATATATATATATATATATATATATATATATATATATATACAGTGACCCCCCCCGACCTACGATGGCCTCGACATACCATATATATACAGTGACCCCCCCGACCTACGATGGCCCCGACATACCATATATATACAGTGACCCCCCGACCTACGATGGCCCCGACATACCATATATATACAGTGACCTCCCAACCTATGATGGCCTCGACATACCATATATATACAGTGACCCCCCGACCTACGATGGCCCCGACATACTTTATATATATACAGTGACCCCCCGACCTACGATGGCCCCGACTTACCATATATATATATACAGTGACCCCCCGACCTACGATGGCCCGACATACCATATATATACAGTGACCCCCGACCTACGATGGCCTCGACATACCATATATATACAGTGACCCCCGACCTACAATGGCCCCGACATACTATATATATACAGTGACCCCCCCGACCTACGATGGCCCCGACATATCATATATATATACAGTGACCCCCCGACCTACGATGGCCCCGACATACCATATATATACAGTGACCCCCCCCCCCCCGACCTACGATGGCCCCGACATACCATATATATACAGTGACCCCCCCCCCGACCTACGATGGCCCCGACATACCATATATATATACAGTGACCCCCCGACCTACGATGGCCCCGACATACCATATATATATACAGTGACCCCCCGACCTATGATGGCCCCGACATACTATATATATACAGTGACCCCCGACCTACGATGGCCCCAACATACCATATATATACAGTGACCCCCCGACCTACGATGGCCCCGACATACCATATATACATACAGTGACTCCCCGACCTATGATGGCCCCCGAAATACCATATATATATACAGTGACCCCCCCCCGACCTACGATGGCCCCGACATACCATATATATACAGTGACCCCCCGACCTACGATGGCCCCGACATACCATATATATACAGTGACCCCCCCCCCGACCTACGATGGCCCCGACATATCATATATATACAGTGACCCCCCGACCTACGATGGCCCCAACATACCATATATATACAGTGACCCCCCGACCTACGATGGCCCCGACATACCATATATATACAGTGACCCCCTGACCTACGATGGCCCCGACATACGATATATATACAGTGACCCCCCGACCTACGATGGCCCCGACATACCATATATATACAGTGACCCCCCGACCTACGATGGCCCCGACATACCATATATATACAGTGACCCCCCGACCTACGATGGCCCCGACATACCATATATATACAGTGACCCCCCGACCTACGATGGCCCCGACATACCATATATATACAGTGATCCCCTGACCTACGATGGCCCCGACATACGATATATATACAGTGACCCCCCGACCTACGATGGCCCCGACATACCATATATATATATATATATACAGTGACCCCCCGACCTACGATGGCCCCAACATACCATATATATACAGTGACCCCCCGACCTACGATGGCCCCGACATACCATATTTATACAGTGACCCCCCGACCTACGATGGCCCCGACATACGATATATATACAGTGACCCCCCCGACCTACGATGGCCCGACATACCATATATATACAGTGACCCCCCGACCTACGATGGCCCGACATACCATATATATATACAGTGACCCCCCGACCTAAAATGGCCCTGACATACCATATATATACAGTGACCCCCCGACCTACGATGGCTCCGACATACCATATATATACAGTGACCCCCCGATCTACGATGGCCCCGACATACCATATATATACAGTGACCCCCCGACCTACGATGGCCCCGACATACCATATATATACAGTGACCCCCCGACCTACGATGG
>NW_026609625.1:0-15000 GCF_029499605.1 Hyla sarda | reverse complement strand
TGAAGGCACACTGAGTTAAGTAGCAAACCAGTGTGTCTCCAGCTGTTGCATAACTACAATCCCCAGCATCCCCAGCCAAAGTAGTATGCCTCCGGCTGTTGCATAACTACAACACCCAGCATGCCCTTCCGCTGTCCGTACATGCTGGGGGTTGTAGCTTTTGCAACAGCTGAAGGCACACTGGTTGCAAAACACTGAGTTTGTTGCCAAACTCGGTGTTTCACAACCTGTGTGTCTCCAGCTGTTGCAAAACTACAACTCCCAGCATGCACTGATAGACCGTACATGCTGGGAGTTGTAGTTTTGCAACAGCTGGATGTCCCCCCCAATGTGAATGTAGAGGGTACACTCACATGGGCGGAGGATTACAGTAAGTATCCGGCTGCAAGTTTGAGCTGCGGCAAATTTTCTGTCGCAGCTCAAACTGCCAGCGAGAAACTACTGTGAACCCCCCGCCCGTGCGACTGTACCCTAAAAACACTACACTACACTAACACAAAAAATAAAATAAAAAGTAAAAAACACTACATATACACATACCCCTACACAGCCCCCCTCCCCTCCCCAATAAAAATGAAAAACGTCTGGTACGCCACTGTTTCCAAAACGGAGCCTCCAGCTGTTGCAAAACAACTACTCCCAGTATTACCAGATAGCCACTGACTGTCTAGGCATGCTGGGACTTTTACAACAGCTGGAGGCACCCTATTTGGGAATCACTGGCGTAGAATACCCCCTATGTCCACCCCTATGCAAGCCCTAACTTAGGCCTCAAATGCGCATGGCGCTCTCACTTTGGAGCCCTGTCGTATAGAAGGACGGGATAGGAGGTGGAGATAGGAGGACGGGATAGGAGGACGAGATATGAGGACGTGATAGGAGGACGAGATATGAGGACGTGATATGACAACAATATATGGGGATGGGATTTGAAGTCAAAAGTTTCCTCCTTTGTTGATTTTCCTCCCCAACAAGGATTAGGAAGGAAAAACCGGGCAACGCCGAGTACTCAGCTAGTATATATATATATAGATAGAGCAGGAAAGCAGCACTCCAGGGTAAAAAAGGTGCTCGGGTGCCTACTGTGTCGGGTCTAGGTTGGGGACCCCTCCAAACACAGAAAAATTAAATAGACAGTGGCACACCCACTGTCTATTTAATTTTTGTATATATATAAAGGTCGGATACATAGAGTAAAATCATAACAGAATAAGGGACAATAATACATATAAATATAGCAAACTGGAAATGAATGTAATAATACTATGGGAGTAAAATGAGAAATGAAAAAGAAATAATACTAAGAAAATAATAATAATAAAAATAAAAATGAAAAAAGGAATAGAAATAGATCAATATAAAAATAAAAGTAAAAATGAAGATAAGAATAAATGAAAAATGGAATAAAAATAATAATAAAAATAAAATGCAATAAAATAAAAATAGATATCATTCAGACAATTGCATAAAATGGAAAAAAATCAGCATAACTCATATGTAGAAGAAGAAAATGAATATACAGCGGTCCCTCAGCATACGATGGGAATCCGCCCCAAATGGACCATCGTTTGTTGAGGGATCCGTGCAATGTAAAGTATAGGACAGTGGTCTACAACCTGCGGACCTCCAGATGTTGCAAAACTACAACACCCAGCATGCCCGGACAGCCAACGGCAACATCTGGAGGTCCGCAGGTTGAAGACCACTATTAGAGGAAGTTGCTGTCGCCGCGTTCCCCGGGGTGTCCCTGACGCTCCAGTAAGGCCTCTGTTTCCCCGGCATCCTCGCTCTCCGTTGCCGCCATCACATCGCTCCTATTGGATGACGGGACGGCGTGCGCAGCAACATGATGATGACGATGGAGAGCGCCAACGATGCAGAGGATCCCGAAGAGGAAGTGCTGGAGACCCCGAGGACAGGTAAGTGATCGGTCAGCGGACCACACAGGGCACCGTAAACGGCTATCAGGGGGCAGCTGAAGCGTCTGTGCTGTAGGATAACCGTTTATGCGATGGCCCCCGACATACAAAAGCATCGTATGGTGATGCTGCCTCTGAGAGTGATCGTAGGTCGGGGGGGGTCACTGTATATATATGGTATGTCGGGGCCATCGGAGGTCGGGGGGGTCACTGTATATATATGGTATGTCGGGGGCCATCGTAGGTCGGGGGGTCACTGTATATATATATATGGTATGTCGGGGCCATCGTAGGTCGGGGGTCACTGTATATATATGGTATGTCGGGGCCATCGTAGGTCGGGGGTCACTGTATATATATATAGTATGTCCGGGGCCATCGTAGGTCGGGGGGTCACTGTATATATATATGGTATGTCGGGGCCATTGTAGGGTCGGGGGGTCACTGTACATATATCGTATGTCGAGGCCATCGTATGTCGGGGGGTCACTGTATATATATATCGTATGTCGAGGCCATCGTATGTCGGGGGGGTCACTGTATATATATCGTATGTCGAGGCCATCGTATGTCGGGGGGTCACTGTATATATATCGTATGTCGAGGCCATCGTAGGTCGGGGGGGGTCACTGTATATATATGGTATGTCGGGGCCATCGTAGGTCGGGGGGGTCACTGTATATATATGGTATGTCGGGGCCATCGCAGGTCGGGGGTCACTGTATATATATGGTATGTCGGGGCCATCGTAGGTCGGGAGGTCACTGTATATATATGGTATGTCGAGGCCATCGTAGGTCGGGGGGGTCACTGTATATATATGGTATGTCGGAGCCATCGTAGGTCGGGGGGTCACTGTATATATATGGTATGTCGGGGCCATCGTAGGTCGGGGGGTCACTGTATATATATATGGTATGTCGGGGCCATCGTAGGTCGGGGGGGTCACTGTATATATATATGGTATGTCGGGGCCATCGTAGGGTCGGGGGGGTCACTGTATATATATATGGTATGTCGGGGCCCATCGTAGGTCGGGGGTTACTGTATATATATGGGTATGTCGAGGCCATCGTATGTCGGGGGGGTCACTGTATATATATATGGTATGTCGGGGGCCATCATAGGTCGGGAGGTCACTGTATATATATGGTATGTCGGGGGCCATAGTAGGTCGGGGGGTCACTGTATATATATATGGTATGTCGGGGCCATCGTAGGTCGGGGGGTCACTGTATATATATATGGTATGTCGGGGCCATCGTAGGTCGGGGGTTACTGTATATATATGGTATGTCGAGGCCATCGTAGGTCGGGAGGTCACTGTATATATATGATATGTCGGGGCCATCGTATGTCGGGGGGGGTCACTGTATATATATGGTATGTCGGGGCCATCGTAGGTCGGGGGGTCACTGTATATATATATGGTATGTCGGGGCCATCGTAGGTCGGGGGTTACTGTATATATATGGTATGTCGAGGCCATCGTAGGTCGGGGGGGGTCACTGTATATATATCGTATGTCGAGGCCATCGTAGGTCGGGGGTTACTGTATATATATGGTATGTCGGGGGCCATCGTAGGTCGGGAGGTCACTGTATATATATGGTATGTCGGGGCCATCGTAGGTCGGGAGGTCACTGTATATATATGGTATGTCGGGGCCATCGTAGGTCGGGGGGTTACTGTATATATATGGTATGTCGAGGCCATCGTAGGTCGGGGGGTCACTGTATATATATCGTATGTCGAGGGCCATCGTAGGTCGGGGGTTACTGTATATATATGGTATGTCGGGGCCATCGTAGGTCGGGAGGTCACTGTATATATATGGGTATGTCGGGGCCATCATAGGTCGGGAGGTCACTGTATATATATATATGGTATGTCGGAGCCATCGTAGGTCGGGGGGTCACTGTATATATATGGTATGTCGGGGCCATCATAGGTCGGGAGGTCACTGTATATATATGGTATGTCGGGGCCATCATAGGTCGGGAGGTCACTGTATATATATGGTATGTCGGGGCCATCGTAGGTCGGGGGGTCACTGTATATATATGGTATGTCGGGGGGTCACTGTACATATATCGTATGTCGGGGGGTCACTGTACATATATCGTATGTCGGGGGCCATCGTAGGTCGGGGGGGTCACTGTACATATATCGTATGTCGAGGGCCATCGTAGGTCGGGGGGGTCACTGTATATATATGGTATGTCGGGGCCATCGTAGGTCGGGAGGGTCACTGTATATATATGGTATGTCGGAGCCATCGTAGGTCGGGGGGTCACTGTATATATATGGTATGTCGGGGCCATCATAGGTCGGGAGGTCACTGTATATATATGGTATGTCGGGGCCATCATAGGTCGGGAGGTCACTGTATATATGGTATGTCGGGGCCATCGTAGGTCGGGGGGTCACTGTATATATATGGGTATGTCGGGGCCATCGTAGGTCGGGGGTCACTGTATATATATGGTATGTCGGGGCCATCGTAGGTCGGGGGTCACTGTATATATATGGTATGTCGGGGGCCATCGTAGGTCGGGGGTCACTGTATATATATGGTATGTCGGGGCCATCGTAGGTCGGGGGGTCACTGTATATATATGGTATGTCGGGGCCATCGTAGGTCGGGGGTCACTGTATATATATATGGTATGTCGGGGCCATCGTAGGTCGGGGGGTCACTGTATATATATGGTATGTCGGGTGGCCATCGTAGGTCGGGGGGTCACTGTATATATATGGTATGTCGGAGCCATCGTAGGTCGGGGGTCACTGTATATATATGGTATGTCGGGGCCATCGTATGTCGGGGGGTCACTGTATATATATGGTATGTCGGGGCCATCGTAGGTCGGGGGGTCACTGTATATATATGGTATGTCGGGGCCATCGTAGGTCGGGGGGGGTCACTGTATATATATGGTATGTCGGGGCCATCGTAGGTCGGGGGGTCACTGTATATATATATGGTATGTCGGGGCCATCGTAGGTCGGGGGTCACTGTATATATATGGTATGTCGGGGGCCATCGTAGGTCGGGGGGGGTCACTGTATATATATATATATATATATATATATGGTATGTCGGGGCCATCGTAGGTCAGGGGGTTCACTGTATATATATGGTATGTCGGGGCCATCGTAGGTCGGGGGGTCACTGTATATATATGGTATGTCAGGGCCATTGTAGGTCGGGGGGTCACTGTATATATATATGGTATGTCGGGGCCATCGTAGGTCGGGGGGGTCACTGTATATATATGGTATGTCGGGGGCCATCGTAGGTCGGGGGGGTCACTGTATTATATATATGGTATGTCGGGGCCATCGTAGGTCGGCGGGGGGGTCCCTGTATATATATGGTATGTCGGGGCCATCGTAGGTCGGGGTTCACTGTATATATATGGTATGTCGGGGCCATCGTAGGTCGGGGAGGTCACTGTATATATATGGTATGTCGGGGCCATCGTAGGTCGGGGGGTCACTGTATATATATGGTATGTCAGGGGCCATTGTAGGTCGGGGGGGTCACTGTATATATATGGTATGTCGGGGCCATCGTAGGTCGGGGGGGGTCACTGTATATATATATGGTATGTCGGGGCCATCGTAGGTCGGCGGGGGGGGTCCCTGTATATATATGGTATGTCGGGGGCCATCGTAGGTCGGGGGTTCACTGTATATATATGGTATGTCGGGGCCATCGTAGGTCGGGGAGGTCACTGTATATATATGGTATGTCGGGGCCATCGTAGGTCGGGGGGGTCACTGTATATATATGGTATGTCGGGGCCATCGTAGGTCGGGGGGGTCACTGTATATATATGGTATGTCGGGGCCATCGTAGGTCAAGGGGTCACTGTATATATATATGGTATGTCGGGGCCATCGTAGGTCAGGGGGGGTCACTGTATATATATATATGGCATGTCGGGGCCATCGCAGGTCGGGGGGTCACTGTATATATATGGCATGTTGGGGCCATCGTAGGTCGGGGGGTCACTGTATATATATATATGGTATGTCGGGGCCATCGTAGGTCGGGGGGGACACTGTTTATATATATGGTATGTCGAGGCCATCGTAGGTCGGGGGGGACACTGTTTATATATATGGTATGTCAGGGCCATCGTAGGTCGGGGGGTCACTGTATATATATGGCATGTCGGGGCCATCGTAGGTGGGGGGGGGGTCACTGTATATATATGGTATGTCGGGGCCATTGTAGGTCGGGGGGGGTCACTGTATATATATATATATGGTATGTCGGGGCCATCGTAGGTCGGGGGGTCACTGTATATATATGGTATGTCGGGGCCATCGTAGGTCGGGGGGGGGTCACTATATATATATATGGTATGTTGGGGCCATCGTAGGTCGGGGGGGGTATCACTGTATATATATGGTATGTCGGGGCCATCGTAGGTCAAGGGGTCACTGTATATATATGGTATGTCGGGGCCAACGTAGGTCGGGGGGTCACTGTATATATATGGTATGTCGGGGCCATCGTAGGTCAAAGGGTCACTGTATATATATGGTTATGTCGGGGCCATCGTAGGTCGGGGGAGTTACTGTATATATATATATATATATATGGCATGTCAGGGCCATCGTAGTTCGGAGGGGTCACTGTATATATGGCATGTTGGGGCCATCGTAGGTTGGGGGGGGTCACTGTATATATGGCATGTTGGGGCCATCGTAGGTCGGGGAGGTCACTGTATATATATATGGTAATGTCGGGGCCATCGTAGGTCGGGGGGGTCACTGTATATATATGGTATGTCGGGGCCATCGTAGGTCGGGGGGGGGTCACTGTATATAAATGGTATGTCGGGGCCATCGTAGGTCGGGGGGTCACTGTATATATATGGTATGTCGGGGCCATCGTAGGTCGGGGGGGGGGGTCACTGTATATATATGGTATGTCGGGGCCATCGTAGGTCGGGGGGGGGGTCACTGTATATATATGGTATGTCGGGGCCATCGTAGGTCGGGGGGTCACAGTATATATATGGTATGTCGGGGGCCATCGTAGGTCGGGGGGTCACTGGTATATATATATATGGTAAGTCGGGGCCATCGTAGGTCGGGGGGTCACTGTATATATATAATGGTATGTCAGGGCCATCGAAGGTCGGGGGGTCACTGTATATATATATGGTATGTCGGGGCCATCGTAGGTCGGGGGGTCACTGTATATATATGGTATGTCGGGGGCCATCGTAGGTCGGGGGGTCACTGTTATATATATGGTATGTCGGGGGGCCATCGTAGGTCGGGGGGTCACTGTATATATAATATGGTATGTCGGGGCCATCGTAGGTCGGGGGGTCACTGTATATATATATATATATATTATGTATATATATATATATGGTATGTCGGGCCATCGTAGGTCAGGGGGTCACTGTATATATATAATATATATATATATGGTATGTCGGGGCCATCGTAGGTCGGGGGTCACTGTATATATATATATGGTATGTCGGGGCCATCGTAGGTCGGGGGGGGTCACTGTATATATATGGTATGTGGGGGCCATCGTAGGTCAGGGGGTCACTGTATATATATATATGGTATGTCGGGGCCATCGTAGGTCGGGGGGTCACTGTATATATATGGTATGTCGGGGCCATCGTAGGTCGGGGGGGGGTCACTGTATATATATGGTATCTCGGGGCCATCAGAGGTGGGGGGGGGGTCACTGTATATATATGGTATGTCGGGGCCATCGTAGGTCGGGGGGGGATCACTGTATATATATGGTATGTCGGGGCCATCGTAGGTCGGGGGGGTTCACTGTATATATATGGTATGTCGGGGCCATCGTAGGTCGGGGGTCACTGTATATATATGGTATGTCGGGGACATCGTAGGTCGGGGGTCACTGTATATATATGGTATGTCGGGGCCATCGTAGGTCGGGGGGATCACTGTATATATATGGGTATGTCAGGGCCATCGTAGGTCGGGGGGGGGTCACTGTATATATATGGTATGTCGGGGCCATCGTAGGTCGGGGAGGTCACTGTATATATATGGTATGTCGGGGCCATCGTAGGTCGGGGGGTCACTGTATATATATGGTATGTCGGGGCCTCGGGGGGGACTGTAAGGTGGGGAGGTCGTAGGTCGGGGGTCACTGTAGTATATATATGGTATGTCGGGGCCATCGTAGGTCAGGGGGTCACTGTATATATATATGGTATGTCGGGGCCATCGTAGGTCGGGGGGTCACTGTATATATATATGGTATGTCGGGGCCATCGTAGGTCGGGGGGGTCACTGTATATATATATATATATATATATATATATATATATATATGGTATGTCGGGGCCATCGGAAGGTCGGGGGGGGGGTCACTGTATATATATATATATATATATATATATGGTATGTCGGGGCCATCGTAGGTCGGGGGGGGGGGGGGTCACTGTATATATATATGGTATGTCAGGGGGCCATAGGAGGTCGGGGGGGTCACTGTATATATATATATGGTATGTCGAGGCCATCGGAGGTCCGGGGGGGGTCACTGTATATATATGGTATGTCGGGGCCATCGTAGGTCGGCGGGGGGGTCACTGTATATATATGGTATGTCGTGGCCATCGTAGGTCGGGGGGTCACTGTATATATATGGTATGTCGGGGCCATCGTAGGTCGGGGGGTCACTGTATTATATATGGTATGTCGGAGCCATCGTAGGTCGGGGGTCACTGTATATATATGGTATGTCGGGGCCATCGTATGTCAGGGGGGTCACTGTATATATATGGTATGTCGGGGCCATCGTAGGTCGGGGGGGTCACTGTATATATATGGTATGTCGGGGCCATCGTAGGTCGGGGGGGTCACTGTATATATATGGTATGTCGGGGCCATCGTAGGTCGGGGGGTCACTGTATATATATATGGTATGTCGGGGCCATCGTAGGTCGGGGGTCACTGTATATATATGGTATGTCGGAGGCCCCATCGTAGGTCGGGGGGTCACTGTATATATATATATATATATATATATATATATATGGTATGTCGGGGCCATCGTAGGTCAGGGGGTTCACTGTATATATATGGTATGTCGGGGCCATCGTAGGTCGGGGGGTCACTGTATATATATGTATGGTATGTCAGGGCCATTGTAGGTCGGGGGGGTCACTGTATATATATATGGTATGTCGGGGCCATCGTAGGTCGGGGGTCACTGTATATATATGGTATGTCAGGGCCATTGTAGGTCGGGGGGGGTCACTGTATATATATGGTATGTCGGGGCCCATCGTAGGTCGGGGGGGTCACTGTATATATATATGGTATGTCGGAGGCCATCGTAGGTCGGCGGGGGGGTCACTGTATATATATGGTATGTCGGGGCCATCGTTAGGTCGGGGTTCACTGTATATATATGGTATGTCGGGGCCATCGTAGGTCGGGGAGGTCACTGTATATATATGGTATGTCGGGGCCATCGTAGGTCGGGGGGGTCACTGTATATATATGGTATGTCGGGGCCATCGTAGGTCGGGGGGGTCACTGTATATATATGGTATGTCGGGGGCCATCGTAGGTCAAGGGGTCACTTGTATATATATATGGTATGTCGGGGGCCATCGTAGGTCAGGGGGGGTCACTGTATATATATATATGGCATGTCGGGGCCATCGCAGGTCGGGGGGCACTGTATATATATGGCATGTTGGGGGCCATCGTAGGTCGGGGGGTCACTGTATATATATATATGGTATGTTCGGGGCCATCGTAGGTCGGGGGGGACACTGTTTATATATATGGTATGTCGAGGCCATCGTAGGTCGGGGGGGACACTGTTTATATATATGGTATGTCAGGGCCATCGTAGGTCGGGGGGTCACTGTATATATATGGTATGTCGGGGCCATCGTAGGTCGGGGGGGTCACTGTATATATATGGTATGTCGGGGCCATTGTAGGTCGGGGGGGGGTCACTGTATATATATATATGGTATGTCGGGGGCCATCGTAGGTCGGGGGGGTCACTGTATATATATGGTATGTCGGGGCCATCGTAGGTCGGGGGGGGGTCACTATATATATATATGGTATGTTGGGGCCATCGTAGGTCGGGGGGGTGTCACTGTATATATATGGTATGTCGGGGCCATCGTAGGTCAAGGGGTCACTGTATATATATGGTATGTCGGGGCCAACGTAGGTCGGGGGGTCACTGTATATATATGGTATGTCGGGGCCATCGTAGGTCAAAGGGTCACTGTATATATATGGTATGTCGGGGCCATCGTAGGTCGGGGGAGTTACTGTATATATATATATATATATATATGGCATGTCAGGGCCATCGTAGTTCGGGGGGTCACTGTATATATGGCATGTTGGGGCCATCGTAGGTTGGGGGGGGTCACTGTATATATGGCATGTTGGGGCCATCGTAGGTCGGGGAGGTCACTGTATATATATATGGTATGTCGGGGCCATCGTAGGTCGGGGGGGTCACTGTATATATATGGTATGTCGGGGGCCATCGTAGGTCGGGGGGGGTCACTGTATATAAATGGTATGTCGGGGCCATCGTAGGTCGGGGGGTCACTGTATATATGGTATGTCGGGGCCATCGTAGGTCGGGGGGGGGGGTCACTGTATATATATGGTATGTCGGGGGCCATCGTAGGTCGGGGGGGGGGTCACTGTATATATATGGTATGTCGGGGCCATCGTAGGTCGGGGGGTCACTGTATATATATGGTATGTCGGGGGCCATCGTAGGTCGGGGGGGTCACTGTATATATATATGGTATGTCAGGGCCATCGTAGGTCGGGGGGTCACTGTATATATATATGGTATGTCGGGGGCCATCGTAGGTCGGGGGGGTCACTGTATATATATGGTATGTCGGGGGGTCACTGTATAAATATGGTATGTCGGGGCCATCGTAGGTTGGGGGTCACTGTATATATATGGTAAGTCGGGGCCATCGTAGGTCGGGGGGTCACTGTATATATATATGGTTATGTCAGGGCCATCGTAGGTCGGGGGGTCACTGTATTATATATATGGTATGTCGGGGGCCATCGTAGGTCGGGGGGTCACTGTATATATATATGGTATGTCGGGGCCATCGTAGGTCGGGGGGTCACTGTATATATATGGTATGTCGGGGCCATCGTAGGTCGGGGGGTCACTGTATATATATGGTATGTCGGGGGCCATCGTAGGTCGGGGGGTCACTGTATATATAATATGGTTATGTCGGGGCCATCGTAGGTCGGGGGGGTCACTGTATATATATATATATATATATATATATGGTATGTCGGGCCATCGGTAGGTCAGGGGGTCACTTGTATATATATATATATATATATATATGGTATGTCGGGGCCATCGTAGGTCGGGGGTCACTGTATATATATATATGGTATGTCGGGGCCATCGTAGGTCGGGGGGTCACTGTATATATATGGTATGTGGGGGGCCATCGTAGGTCAGGGGGTCACTGTATATATATATAGGTATGGTATGTCGGGGCCATCGTAGGTCGGGGGGTCACTGTATATATATGGTATGTCGGGGCCATCGTAGGTCGGGGGGGGGTCACTGTATATATATGGTATCTCGGGGCCATCAGAGGTGGGGGGGGGTCACTGTATATATGGTATGGGCGGTCGGGGGGATCACTGTATATATATGGTATGTCGGGGCCATCGTAGGTCGGGGGGGGTTCACTGTATATATATGGTATGTCGGGGCCATCGTAGGGTCGGGGGGGGGTCACTGTATATATAGGGTATGTCGGGGCCATCGTAGGTCGGGGGGTCACTGTATATATATGGTATGTCGGGGGCCATCGTAGGTCGGGGGGTCACTGTATATATATATGGTATGTCGGGGCCCATCGTAGGTCGGGGGGGTCACTGTATATATATTGGTATGTCGGGGCCATCGTAGGTCGGGGGGAGGTCACTGTATATATATGGTATGTCGGGGGCCATCGTAGGTCGGGGGGTCACTGTATATTATATGTGGTATGTCGGGGGCCACTCAGTAGGTCGGGGGGTCACATGTACTATATATGAGTAGGTCGGGGTACTGTCGGTCGGGCATCGTAGTCAGGGGTCACTGTATATATATGGTATGTCGGGGCCATCGTAGGTCGGGGGGTCACTGTATATATATATGGTATGTCAGGGGCCATCGTAGGTCGGGGGGTCACTGTATATATATGATGATTATATATATATATATATATAGTATATATATATATATATATATGGTATGTCGGGGCCATCGTAGGTCGGGGGGGGGGGTCACTGTATATATATATGGTATGGTCGGGGCCATAGGAGGTCGGGGGGGTCACTGTATATATATATATGGTATGTCGAGGCCATCGGAGGGTCGGGGGGGTCACTGTATATATATGGTATGTCGGGGCCATCGTAGGTCGGGGGGGTCACTGTATATCATATGGTATGTCTGGGCCATCGTAGGTCGGGGGGGTCACTGTATATATATATATGGTATGGTCGGGGCCATCGTAGGTCGGGGGGGGGGTCACTGTATATATATATATGGTATGTCGGGGCCATCGTAGGTCGGGAGGCCACTGTAGATATATATATATATATATATATTATATATATATATATATAAGTATGTCGGGGCCATCGAGGTCGGGGGGGTCACTGTATATATATATGGTATGTCGGGGGCCATCGTAGGTCGGGGGGGTCACTGTATATAATATGGTATGTCGGGGCCATCGTAGGTCGGGGGGGGGTCACTGTATATATTTATGGTATGTCGGGGCCATCGGAGGTCGGGGGGGTCACTGTATATGATATGGTATGTCGAGGCCATCGGAGGTTGGGGGGGGTCACTGTATATATATGGTATGTCGGGGCCATCGTAGGTTGGGGGGTCACTGTATATATATATGGTATGTCGGGGCCATCGTAGGTCGGGGGGTCACTGTATTATAGATTATATATATATTATATATATATATATATGGTATGTCGGGGCCATCGTAGGTCGGGGGTCACTGTATATATATATATATGGTATGTCGGGAGGTCACTGTATATATATATATGCTATGTCGGGGCCATCGTAGGTCGGGGGGGTCACTGTATATATATATATATGGTATGTCGGGGCCATCGTAGGTCGGGGGGGGTCACTGTATATATATATATATATATATGGTATGTCGAGGCCATCGTAGGTCGGGGGGGGTCACTGTATATATATGGTATGTCGGGGCCATCGTAGGTCGGGGGGGGGTCACTGTATATATATGGTATGTCGAGGCCATCGGAGGTCGGGGGGGTCACTGTATATATATATGGTATGTCGGGGCCATCGGAGGTCGGGGGGGTCACTGTATATATATATATATATATATATATATATATATGGTATGTCGGGGCCATCGTAGGTCGGGGGGTCACTGTATATATATGGTATGTTGGGGCCATCGTAGGTCGGGGGGGTCACTGTAGTATATATATATATGGTATGTCTGGGCCATCGTAGGTCGGGGGGGGGGGGGTCACTGTATATATATATATGGCTATGTCGGAGGCCATCGTAGGTCGGGGGGGGGTCACTGTATATATATATATATATATATGGTATGTCGTGGCCATCGTAGGTCGGGGGGGTCACTGTATATATATGGTATGTCGGGGCCATCGTAGGTCAGGGGGGTCACTGTATATATATGGTATGTCGGGGCCATGGTAGGTCGGGGGGGGGTCACTGTATATATATATGATGGTATGTCGGGGGCCATCGTAGGTCGGGGGGGGGGGTCACTGTATATATATATATTATATGGTATGTCGTGGCCATCGTAGGTCGGGGGGGTCACTGTATATATATATATATATATGGTATGTCGAGGCCATCGGAGGTCGGGGGGTCACTGTATATATATATATGGTATGTCGGGGCCATCGTAGGTTGGGGGGGGTCACTGTATATATATATATATATATATATGGTATGTCGAGGCCATCGGAGGTCGGGGGGGGGGGTCACTGTATATATATGGTATGTCGAGGGCCATCGTAGGTCGGGGGGGGGTCACTGTATATAATATATATATAATGGTATGTCGGGGCCATCGGAAGGTCGGGGGGGTCACTGATATATATATGGATGTATGTCGGGGGCCATCGTTAGGTTGGGGGGTCACTGTATATATATGGTATGTCGGGGCCATCGGAGGTCGGGGGGGTCACTCTATATATATGGTATGTCAGGGGCCATCGTAGGTTGGGGGGTCACTGTATATATATGGTATGTCGGGGCCATCGTAGTCGGGGGGGTGGGGTCACTGTATATATATGGTATGTCGAGGCCATCGTAGGTCGGGGGGGTCACTGTATATATATGTATGTCGGGGCATGGGGTCGGGGGTCACTGTATATGGTTGGGGCCATCGTAGGTCGGGGGGGGTCACTGTATATATATGGTATGTCGGGGCCATCGTAGGTCGGGGGGGGTCACTGTATATATATGGTATGTCGGGGCCATCGTAGGTCGGGGGGGGTCACTGTATATATATGGTATGTCGGGGCCATCGTAGGGTCGGGGGGTCACTGTATATATGGTATGTCGGGGCCATCGAGGGTCGGGGGGGTCACTGTATATATATGGTATGTCGGGGCCATCGTAGGTCGGGGGGGGTCACTGTATATATATGGTATGTCGGGCCATTGGAGGTCGGGGGGGTCACTGTATATATATGGTATGTTCGGGGCCATCGGAAGGTCGGAGGGGTCACTGTATATATATATGGTATGTCGGGGCCATCAGGAGGGCTCGGGGGGGTCACTGTATATATATGGTATGTCGGGGGCCATCGGAGGTCGGGGGGGGTCACTGTATATATATCTGGTATGTCGGGGCCATCGGAGGTCGGGGGGGTCACTGTATATATATATGGTATGTCGGGGCCTCGCAATCGGAGGTCGGGGGGGGTCACTGTATATATATATGGTATGTCGGGCCATCGGAGGTCGGGGGGGTCACTGTATATAATAT